>NC_081415.1:124431659-124555987 GCF_030272615.1 Cryptomeria japonica | reverse complement strand
AAATAATCAAAAGTTTTATCTTCTCTTCCAATGGGAAGAAGCTAGACAATGGGTCATAGCTAGCATCAAATTGATGCACAAAATCTAAGGCCTTCTTGTAAGCCACCCACTTTTCCTTCCTCAACTCATGTTCATCTAAATCAAATTCATTCCTAATGAGGTCTTTAGGAAAGTGGAATTGATGAGGCCTACCTCTGCATGCTACTTTCTTCCGGAACACACCATTGTAAAAGTCCTCAGGATCAGCACATCTAGATACTGCAGTGGACAAATGGTAGGGTTTGAGGAAATCCTCAAAACAATTCCAGCCTCCCTTGGTGATTACAAATTGGTGGGCTATTGTAGCTGTAGGGAAAATAGTCCCTTTACCTCTTCCTGTTAGCTCTGCCTCTTGTAGGCCACCAATTTGTCTAAGAATCTCAGCTATTCCCACTTTGAGGGGGACCTGGTATGGTAACAAAAATGGGGTGCCTCTAAAACCAAAGACTCTGAAAACTGTGGAGACTGGATATAAGTACATATCACCCCAGTTATGAACTATCTTGATATTCTCTGTGAATTCTTTTGGTCTTAAGAACTCCAGAAGAACCTTGGGGACTCTTGGGTTGTCAGAGCAAAGGAGAGTCCTTATTTTGGATGCAAAATATTTATCAAATTTTAGAAAACTAGCATCCTCTCTGTCCCATGACAACACAGTACTCCATAGTTGCACTGCCATCTTCTCTCCCTCCTTTTCTTTTACCAGGTCCATTCCACTGGCAAAATAATCACCACCTTTGAAGAGAAAGAGGTGCATCAAGAGTGAATACCACCCAAATGGCCTACCCACCTTTCCATTCTTTATCCCTATCAACCCTCCATGGATAGCATCGGCAATATAAGAAGCATAATCAAATGTAATAGCAAGAGAGGGATTCAAAATTTGAACAATCATTAACAAATAATGGTTTGGCATATTTGATTCAGCATCCTCTCCTAGAACTTGGCAAAGTGCCCAATACATCCCTTTCGCCCTCAAGGTAAACATACTCAATGAAAAAGGCTCTTGTGTGTTGGGCCCTACAACTGCTAACCCTCCTATTTTCAGAAAAAGTTCTTTAAGAGGCCCATTCCTAAGATGACTCCTCTGTGCACTATATACTTGAGCTAATAATGTGATGTTTATGGGTTCCAAGAAGTTGGTAAACTCACTGAGCCCAAACGTTGTTCTCAACTCTTCTGCATTAATCTCCACGAGGGTTTTTCCATTTACATCCCGGATGCTCCTTGTAACTGAATCATAATTCAATGCCATTTGGGTTAACAAATCTATATCCATGAACACCCCTGGGACTACCAATTTCCCAACATCTAATTCCCAAATGCTATTTTGAGGAGCAGGAGAATTCCTCATCCCAAATCCGACACTAAATAACCCCAACCCAGACAGTCCAACCTGTGGGTCTCTTAACCAATTACCCTTGTCATATAATCCTTCTCCAATCTTCAGACGGGGAGCCCTGGGTACTAACTCTTTGACCTTAGATGCCTGGTTAGTTGACAACGTCAATTGTTCTAAAAAGTCATCACATACACTTCTTTCTAAATAATCAACCTTACCAGAAAATTCCCTTTTAGGAGCCATTTGAAATACAACAAGATGAATATCACTTCTTAAACACTCCTGTAATACGAGAATAATTCCACTTGTTACAACACACAAGAATAGCTGCAAAATAAAAAAGAACCTGATGCTTGCTTGAAGAAATTCGCTCTGCAATTGATTCACCTTCTCTGTATTTGCAAAAGATAACTCTGCGTCTGCTTCCTCTGCAAAAATCCTTTTAAAAGGTATCTATACTTGGTTGTTAGGAAATCAAATGCTTGTACTCTGGGCCTTAACTATAACATTGATTCCGCATGCTTCGGCCGTCCCTTCAAAATCGAATTCATACGAGAATTCATATTTTAGCTCTAACGAGTCGCAGCCTTTCTGCAAGTGTCTCACTGTGAATTTCATTTTGACGGCTTTGTCTTTAGTCTGGGTCCCGTCTTTCTATTGGCTACATAATACCATGTGGCATCCGACCATTGGCTTAGAAAATCCCTTCACATTTTGTTTTGATACTGGCTGAATGTCTCCCTTTATACTGTGGCGGGCCCATATTTTTCCCTTTTTGCCATGTCATCATCAAGACACGTGGACGGCTGATATTCATTCTCGCTATTTCGCGGCCTTAAGAAGTGAGCACCTTACCCTTGCGAAATAGCACGGGCCGTTGGATCATCCTTCAAGTTGATCACTTTTTAATCCTTCGAAAAGGTCCTCAGGAATGGTGGGCCCGCTGGGTCGTCACTAATACCTGGCATCTTGTCACCTGCTGTGCTGATTTGTCGCTCTGTCACTTGCCAGAAGAAGAACCATGGGGGCCCCACTTTTGTCTCAACAGGTCTATCTCCTACGTCATCATCAAGACATGTGGACGGCTGATATTCATTCTCGCTATTTCGCGGCCTTAAGAAGTGAGCACCTTACCCTTGCGAAATAGCGCCGACCGTCGGATCTTTCCTCAAGTTAATCGGCGTTTACTGGGCCCGACACTTTAGAAGGAAATAATACAAGGCGAAATTTTTTCAAATAATCAACATAACCGCCTAGGTAAATAGCAAGGGGGGACACTTCCTACGACCCCGCGGCCCATGACTTAAGTGGAATAAAGTAACGACAGAATAGAAACCAGGGGATCTAACACAAAAGATAAAGTCTAAAACTTGAAAAACCCTTAAACCCTCTAGGTTTAGAACAAAGCTGAAGCACTTGGGACCACACCCTATTCAAATATTTTTAAAGTACCATAGCCAATTATGGGGAAAGAAGAACCCAATTTTAAAACAGTGATAACAGGCTCCCTGCTGAAAGGCTCACTGCCAAAAAGAATAAGAATGAAATGAGAAAATTGCATCTACATATGTATGGGATCAGTTCTTGTTAAACTCAAACAACACATCAACTACTTGCAATAGATTTGATTCAAAAACTCTACAACTTATTCATTATTTGCTTGCTCACACTCAAAATACTATTGCACAAAACATGTCCTTACTCTTCACCAATATTTCGCTCTTACTTTACTCTACTCTTTCTCATATCTTATTATATATATCCTAACATAATATGTAAATGTATATGTGTGTGTGTACCGATAACAATTATACGGGTCAGTGCAAGAAGTTGAGTCCACTTTTTGGCCAAAAAGTGGAAGTGTTTTCCCTAATTTTCAGATTTTGTCTCATTTGAGCTTAAATTTTGAAGCACTTAGAGATTGAATCTTGGAAAAAGTAAATAATATAAAAGATAACCCTCTGAGTGTAATTTCCAAATATGTAATTTATTTTAATACCCACATAATAAAAAATAACTTTTTAAATGGAGTTCTCAAAACTATATTTTAAAAATGCCTGTTTTAGGACCATACCATGCATGTGTACGACCCTAACTTTTTGACACAATTAAAATTATTTTCTTAAACCATTTTGAGAAATGGTTTGTAACACACTGAGTATTGATGAGAATATTTTTCTCTATTTTTTTTTCTAATTATTTTTTTAAATTAATTTTTTAATGGCCATAATTATCTTTTTAAAAATTTGACGTGTACGACCAACATAATTTGACATAAACTTAAATTTATTTATTTTTATTTTTTTAAAACAGAAAATAATTGTGTAGACTGATGACATAATTATTTTTGCAAAATTTATTAAAATAAAAAAGTTATTAAATTAACAAAATTAGTTAATATTTCAAGTTTCTGGACCCAATTTAGTATAAATTAAATGAAAAATAGCTAAAATAATCAATATTTAAATAAATTTACATATGTAGAATCTAGATAGTATAATCTGAAATGGGTTTTAATTTCGTATAAAAATTCTCTAATTAGTGGCACATAAACTATTTCAGAAGTTCATATTTGTGCTTTCATTCATGGAGATTTGAATTTGCAGGTCCATGTCTCAGATGTGGCCATCCCAGGCATATCCTGAGCCAAGTGGCGGGTTGTGGAATCAACTTCCATAGAACAGGCCTCGTTTTATAAATATTTTATAAACGAGGGCCCGTTCCATTTTTTTGACGATCTGATTTAAGTAACGGGCCCCCATTCCTAAATAACTATTACTGTTAAAAAAAAGACATATTGCATCAATTTACCACACTATCATTGAAATCCGTACTGACAAACATTTTTTACATCATTTGGCAGTACTTTTTAATATTTTTTACACAAATTTCTGAAGAACTCAGTAAAAAGATATTATTTTTTGAAGAGGAGTTTGTAAAGATGGGTTCTAAGAAACGTCAAAAGAAACAAAATAGGACAATGACAATGGACAAAATTTAAGCACAAAGAGAGAAGGAGGCAAAACGCAAAAGAGATCAAACATCACAACATCGACAATTGAATAACACTTCTGAAGCATCTAACTCAGTGCCCATTGTAGATGAGACCATTGAAGATATCATGATGGATGCAATAAACGTAGAACCAAACATGGGTATAAGTGTTGATGTAAATGTTAATGTGGATGCGAATCCTGGTATGTTTTTAAATCCCCAAGACTATGATGTCAATCAAATTGCTGATTTAAATGAAGCTGGATATAAATTTCATACACCAATACGAAAAGAAATAAAAATTGAAAATATTACACCACCTTCTCTGAAAGAAAATGAATGTAATTTGTTTACTATTGATAGCAATGTGCTAGATAATTTTAATGGGTTAGTTTCTTGGAGACAAATCAGAACACATGCGAATAGATTATATAAACAATTTTTCTATAATAAAAAGTTAGGATTCCAATGTCAATTAATTCTACAATTAATAAAAATGTTAAAAAAGCGTAAAGTCGTGAAAAAAATAGGTATTTATGCAAAACCAAAAAGAAAAGATGAATCATATAAGCAAGTTGTATCTACTGTTCCCAGTGCCATCGATTCTATCAGAAAAACAAGTCGATCTAAAGATAAGAATGCAACACGTAGAGTTATAACAACTGATATAATTGACAAAACAATTGTTAGTAAAAGAATGTTAAGTGATATAAGTGGCTATTTGAACTTACATCGTAGAACCTTGTCAAGAGTAGCCAAAAGAAGAGAGACAATTTAAATTGATCCACTAAACTATTGTTGGAGTTTTAGTGGTAGAATTCAAAGGTCGGACATGAAATTAAATGATGAAACTAAACAATTAATTGCAAAAATTTGGCATGATAACAATAGAGTTTCATCAAATGCTAGAGATGTTTTAAAGTTAAGGGTGGGATCAAAAATTCGTGATCCTCATCCAAAACATCTTCTTGACATGACTCAAACTGAATTCTTAAAAAAATTTAGTGATGAATCCATGTTAATGAATTTACGAATTAGTCAAAGATCATTTAAAAAATGCAAACCCCGGTATGTTAAAATCAATAAACAAAGAATATCTTGTTGTTGTAAACTCATGTTCAATTTTGTTACTATTATGATGTTTTTCGATATATAAGTTGTATGTTGCATGGTAATGATCTTGTGCAAGATTGTGGTGTTTATGTTCCACCTGAAACTATAAAAGATTTTATTCGAAGTTTATTTTGTAAACCACCTAATGAACAATTATTTCTTTATAGTTCATTCATTTATGGCCTTTGCAATTTATGTGGGAACTATTCTTTGATAGGTGAATGTTTGCATGAACATGTTTCATCTGAGTTTGGACAAAAAATGGTTGATGTTAGGAGATTTAAAAATATAGAATACCCTCTAAAGGATGGAAAGATGGGGAAACGTTTAGAATTGATTACAGAACATAATAGTGTAAATGCATTTATCAATGAGTTTAAAAGTCATATTGGTCCAAAATAAGTGAAACATTCCCAACATGCCCGATGGCTTGATGGACAGTTTCGCATATGCAAGAACACATTTCCAGTTGGAACAATAGTATAAGTTATGGATTTTGCAGAAAATTATACTCTAAAACCACAAGAAGAAACTTAATCACATACTACAACTTAGTGCAAGTGGCCATATTTGTGCACATTATATATAGACATGACCATGACAGTAGAAAAGATAACAGAAAAGTTTTGAGGGAGTATCATTTCTATGTCAATGATAATCGATTACACTCACCAGAGTTTGTTCAGCATTGCTACGAGGTATTTCATGATAATCTTAAGGAAAGAGAAATTGACATGAAACAACATATGATATGGTTAGATAACTGCCCTGGACAATTAGAAAATGCAAGAATGTTTTATTGGCTATGCAAAAATCACAAGATAACTAATGTCCAACATTTATGGAGTTTTTTTGAAGCGGAACATGGTGAGGGGGAACACGATGGAGGTAGTACCTATGTAAAAAGAGCTCTTGCTAGAGAACAATTGAAATTCGAGGATGTAGCAAAATTCAGAGATGCTCATGCAGTTGTAGATTGGTGCCATTCAAAGTTGTCAAAAGGATCAACTGAGAACTCTGCAATTCAACGTTTCTTCTGGTTGGTAGAGGAAGATAGTATTCCTATTCGACATAATTGTAATACCATCATTGGATCAGCTAAATGACATTCATTTAAGAGTTCTAATTCAAACACATGGACTATATTCACAAGGTAGCTTGCTTGCTTTTGTCAGTTTTGTGTTTCCGAAGATTGGGAATTTTGTGAGAATAAAGAATGGGTTGAAGAATGGCAACAAAGATCATTGACACCCATAGATGCAAATGATCTGCATGAAAGAACTGATGAGGATATGGATCAGATGTTTGCATCAAATGACTATGATCGCATTTCGGATCTTATACAATGAGGTAAAATTGTTTTTAAAATTTGTTTTGATTTATTAAATAGTACATATATATGAAATCTTATAGTATATATTTTTGTTTTTATTTTTCATTAAATATTAAAATAAAATTATTTTGTGCACAGGACATGTCTATGTTGTTGTTGCACCAGAGGACAATGAAGAGGGGACAAATGATTGGTTGGCTCGATGTGTAGAGCCAAAACATAACCTAACCACTCCTCGAGTAGATGATGATGGTTATGACTATCCAATAGGATCTGTGGTTCTCCTTGGCACTTCGCTATGCAAATATCTAACAAGAAACAATGGACTGCCCACATTTGAAGATTATGAATTAGAGAAGAAGATTATACATCACTCGCATTTGCTAGTGGCAACTAATATAAAATTGGATAGATACTCTCTCTTTGGAAGAGCACGAGACAATTATAGATGCTTTGGAAAAGAGAGAGGATGCAGATGGTATAACAGAATGAATATCAAGTAAGTTATAATTTGAACCCTTAATCCACCTCCCTTTTAAAAGTCGTGATGCATATTTTATATAGCATTTTAAATCATGCATCATAATTATAAAATCTAATCTAGTAATTTTGTTTCAGGTCTACCACAAGTAGAAGGGATCAATGAAAACCAAGTTATTTATGCATAGTTTATGTTTCATTTTGAATAATTACAAGTAAGTTAAAGTTTTGTACCCTTAAGGAAAATCCCTTTGAAGAGTCGTGATGTATGCTTTATGTTGTACTTTAAATTCAATGCATCCTCACTATGAAAACTAATCATATGTATTTTTTTTCCAGGTCCCTCAAAGTAGACTTGGCCTCAATGATTACTATTGTTTGTGCATACTTTATGTTACATTTTAAATCATGCATCATAATTATAAAATCTAATCTACTAATTTTGTTTTAGGTCTACCACAAGTAGAAGGCATCAATGAAAACCAAGTTATTTGTGCATACTTTATGTTTCATTTTGAATAATTACAAGTAAGTTAAAGTTCAATACCCTTAAGGCAAATCCCTTTGAAGAGTCATGATTTATGCTTTATGTTATATTTAAAATTCAATGCATCGTCATTATAAAAACTAATCATATGTATTTTTTTTTCCAGGTCTCTCAAAGTAGACTTGGCCTCAATGACTACTATTGTTTGTGTATACTTTATGTTGTATTTTGAGAGATATAAATCCTTATTATTATAATTTAAATAGATTGTTTATTTTATTTTAGATAGGTTTTCTTGATTACACTTTGTGTAATATACATAAATGAGAGACTATTGGTCAAATTTATGAATGAGATAATTATGTTATAATCAAGTTCTATTCAATATATTTGTTTTGATACTTTTCTTTTATCATCATTATTATTGTAATGGTAATTATATATTTGATTATATATTTTGCTTATCTATGATGATTAATACTTTTTAATTTAGTATATGTTATAATTATAAGATATGTTTTGGTACTTTGGTCTTATCATCATTGTTAGTTAATGATGTACACCTTAAGTTTATCTAATCACAAGTTATTTAAATAAAATTTCAAAAATAAAATTTCAAGTCCACATAATCCATATATATCTGGATGGTAACTTGATGAACTCCACATAATATCTAATGTGCACAAAATATATAAAGCATGCACAAAATATATATGATCTAATCCTATTATGCAACTATCCATATATATAAACTATGTGCATGTCCAAGGCAATATATACAATGTTGAAAAATAATTACACGTGTAAACAAATGTGTAAAGTCCATTAAAAAGTACATATCATATAAAAAAGTACATGTACATCATATCAGAGCCAAATAAACAATAAAATTTAAGTGCTATCATCAATAACATCTCATGGTCTCTTCTCCCCGGGACGTGGACCAGATCTACCCATCTCATGTTGTACAAGGAAAAAATAATATTAAAATACTTAAAATTAACTATTAAAAGAATCATTTATCAAATATAGTTGGAATTCATAAATTAAGTTACAAACTTACCATATGCTCATCAGATCCTCTAGCAGTATCTTGTGCAGTATCAACACCAAATGTAGTGTTAGCTAACTCCTGTAAAAGGTCAAATTGAAAGTGTCCAATTAAATCTTAAATTAAGAGTCAAAATAAGATCAAATTAAGTATTACATATTAAGACCTCAAAGGATGTCGATATGCATTCAAACTGGCTCTGATAAAAATTATGAGGATAACCTATCCTAATAGTAGTGTCCACCTGCAAACATGCATTTAATGAAATCATATTTAGTGAACACATATATGTGTATTAAATAATTTCAAGTTAAGTTAAAATTTTGTAAGAGTTCATATTTAATTTATGAATTCTACGATACATACCAAAGATGGTGTCACAGTAGTCACATCCTCTTCTCAATGTGATGTAGAGGGTCTCTCATGACCTGAATCCTGGAGAAAGAAGCATTCAATGTATCAACATGAAAATTTATATAGTATACGATGATAACATATTAACTTAAAAATCTAGTACAATGTCTAGATAGAAATTGATACTATACCCCATAAGGTGTGCTGAGTTGTGTTCCAGTAGATGCAATATTGACTCTAATATTAGGTGTAATCCTTATCTACATAAACCAAATTTATTTAATGAAGTATTAGATTGTATAAAAAAAAAGACATGCACTTAATTTATATCTATATTTAATGAAGTATTTAAAGATTGACATGTACATGTATATATATATATATATCTATACCTAGTCAAGATGATCATCAAAGCAAAGAAAATCCATATATGATGTCATTATACTATCATCGGCTACATCATGCTCAGCTCAAACTAAAGCAGATCTTGGATCAGCAGTAGGACCTACACATGTCTCATGACAACTTGAACACATATGTGGCATCCATCGAGGAGCGGATGTCATGTGAGAAACTTGCTCACTCAGGTTACCTGTGAGGGAAGTCAAAGTATCTAATGTTGAAATGAATGATGTATTCTGCACATCTACAGGAATCAATGGAGCAACAAGTGGAACTATGGGTGGATTTGGTAGGGGATTATTATTCTGTGTCCCTAATCTATGATGTGGCATTCCACGACCAACACCCTGGAATGACTTAATATCAAAATAATTTGGTTTTTGGCGCATTACAAACTCACAGTATAATTTCTTCAAAAAATAAAAAGGGACCTCATAATTATGATGTCGTGGATAATCAAAAAACCATCCACCATCTATCCCAAAAGTGTCTAGCCATTTCTGGATGCACACACCACCTAATTGAAATCCTTTTATGGTTAGGTTGCATTGGTTCTCTTATTTTTGGGTTAGTAAAATATGGACATAAATGAGCTTTGGTTATTTTGAGATCATTGATTTGCCTATAATTTAAACCATCAACATAAAAATCATGCAATTCTTGTTGTCGTCTATGAAATTGATCTAATTGAGAATCAACAAATCTAACTGACTCGACAACAGTTTGCATTGATTTTGCAAACTCTAGAAGATGGGGTGGCATGATTGGCTCATTTTGGATAGCAGTAATATTTTGTCCAATCACTTGTAGGTTTTCATTAATTGGTTCTCGTAAACGAATTTCATCCCGTCCAGGGGTGGAGGTGGATGTGGAGGAGGAGGAGGAGGAGGAGGAGGAGGGGGTTGCGGTGGGGGATTTTCGCCTAATAGTTCATCTATGTCAAAGACATCCATAATAACAAAGAGCTCTTGCATATATAAAGATATACATGAATTATATATAACTCTATGTCAAAGAAGAATCTATTTTAGTTTTCAAAAAAACATTTATAAATAGTAACATTTCTATGTTATTGAATGAGATACACATGAAATATAATATAATATTGAACTTAAAAAAATATGCATGTACATACTATTGAATCTTTAAATATAAAATTTGCACACAAAACTTAATAAAAACTTTCAATGAAACATCATAAATCTACTATATATTCAATTTAGTGCATTCATTTCTTGTAAAATGCATCAACTATTAAAATTAATATAAAATATTTCATACATGAACTTGTAAAAAAAGTTAAATAAGATCAACATATGGTCAAAATAATGGTGATGTAGTATACATCATATAGGCAAAAGTGACCATGAAATTAAAAGGATTATTAGGATTGATATAATGGTGATGTAGTACACATTATATGGTGATGTAGTACACATCATATTGATATAAGTAGGATTGCTCGTAAGATATGCCAATGTAAGATCAATAAAGAAGTGGGAAAGAAGATGATCCTCCTTAGTGTAAGAATATATAAGGATTGATGATAAGTGCTTAAAATAAGATATTCAAATGTAAGATCATTATGCTCTATAAACCAAGATATGATCATAAGATCATGCAAGATAATAACAATACAAGATCATCATGTGAGGCACAATTATATGATACTAAGATGCAAAAATGCGTGATCAAATAGTGGTAATCTATTATATTCTCTAAAAGAATAGGCATGACAATAAAGGATTGTAAATAACATGCTCTTGTTGAAAAAAAAATAATAATGATGATAAGTCATTGATGAAAATTAATAAATAACATGTTTTTAGTAACTAGACATAAGAGTAAGAGATCATATAGACCTAATTATCAGTGTACCTAGATATAATTATATATAAATGGAAGGATATACAAAAATGATCTAAAGTGATAAATTGCCCAATGTATGAATATAAGACAATACTTTAAGAAGATAGATTAACCAATATACAAACATAAGATAATTCTTTAATAAGATAAAAAAAAAATTATATGAACATATGTGAAGAAAATAGTCTTGAAGATCATAAGAGAGAACAAAGATTAAAGTATAAGACATAAATCATTATAGGAAATTAGTAGGTATTAATAAAGATTAGATAATGTAAAAATAGGAGATAAAACATATGAAGTAAAAGTAGGATTAAAAAAGGAAATCAAGTGAGAAAATATTAAACATGCCCTACAAGTGGGGTAATAGAATATGAAGTAAACATAAAAGATTAAATTAAACATATATGTTCCCAAAGTGGGAGATAAGACATAAAGGAGATAAATAGCTACCAAAAGATAAAGTAGATGTGAAAAGTGAACAATATGAAAGATAAATTATGAATGAAGGAAAAGTAAGAGTTAAATCTAGGTGATAAACTAATATCTCATATCTAGTGGTTTCTCTTTTATGTTATGTGTCACCTCAATGTGTACATTCACTTTGTTGGTGCATCATTGTTTTCTTGCATTTAGCTAGCTACTGTATTGTATATTTGCACCTAGGATAGGATAATATTACTTGGGTAGATATCTACCTGGGTAGCCATCACATGTTCAACTCATACTCCCTACTTTGGTAGAGATGTAGGGTACTTTAAAAAAATAGATTATACATGATGAGTTATGGTATACTCCTAAGTGTAGGGTAATTTTAAAAAATAAATTATACATGATGCAAGAATTTGCTCTTCATCATGGTACTTGTCCAAGGTGTCATAAGAATGGTTTTCACCCATGAATAAAAAAATTATCTTCACTTTTCTCTCTTTTTTAATTTTTATGCAAGACCAAATCCTTTAGGTGTGGATATGTTAAATGATACACGGGATATTTATAAGTTTTTAAAAATCCTAGCCAAAAAATATAGGACACCAACTATGGACCTATTATGCAATGTCATGGCATAATAGGTCCTATTATGAAATGACATGATATAATAGGTCCTATTATGCCATGACATGACATAATAGGTCCATAATTAGTCTTATCATAGTAAGTAAACATGTCGAATTAGTACTTCAGGGTTGGAGATGAATTAGATGATGAAGTTGACAATTCGAGAAAATCATGTCATGTCATGGCTTAATAGGTCCTATTACGAACCTTAATAGGTGGACTATTATGCAATGTCATGGCATGAGAGGACCTATCCTATTATGCCATGACATGATATAGTAGGACCAACTATGGACCTATTATGCAATGTCATGGCATAATAGGCCCTATTATGCCATCATGGCCTAATAGGTCCATAATTGGTCCTATCATACTAAGTAAACATGTCGAATTAGCATAGTTTCAGTGTTGGAGATGAATTAGATGATGAAGTTTGAAATTTGAGAAAATTATGTCATGTTGTGGCTTAATAGGTCCTATTATGGACCTATTATGCCATGATGGCATAATAGGTGGACTATTATGCAATGTCATGGCATAATAGGACCTATTATGCCATGCCATGATATAATAGGACCAACTATGGACCTATTATGCAATGTCATGGCATAATAGGACCATGGCATAATAGGTCCATAATTGGTCCTATCATACTAAGTAAACATGTCAAATTAGCATAGTTTCAGTGTTGGAGATGAATTAGATGATGAAGTTGGCAATTCGAGAAAATCATGTCATGTTGTGGCTTAATAGGTCCTATTATGGACTCGCTATGCAATGATGGCATAACAGGTGGACTATTATGCAATGTCATGGCATAATAGGATCTATTATGCCATGACATGATATAATAGGACCAACTATGGACCTATTATGCAATGTAATGGCATAATAGGACCTATTATGCCATCATGGCATAATGTGTCCTATTATGCCATGACATGGCATAATGTGTCCATAATTGGTCCTTTTATACCATTACATGACATAATAGGACCATAATAGCACCTTTATGCCATGAGATGGCATAAACCTAAGCCTAAACTTTGATATCTAAAATTTGAAGAGTAATGTTAATTACTTTTAAGGTTATACTAATAGTGGTAACTTTTGTATTGCCTAATGAGGATTAAGAACAATTTTGGTACATATGTTCAATTTAAGGAATTGGAATGGTGGCTTTCTAGAAGTGGTTAAATTTTTTTCGTTTTGATTTTGTTTTGATTTGATTTTGGTTTTCGTTTTGATTTCCATTTAGTTTCGGTTTTGTTTCAATTTTGTTTTTGTTTTTGTTTCGATTTCGTTTTCGTTTTCTTTTTTGTTTCGATTTCATTTTCGTTTTGATGTTTTTGAGATATCTAATTTGACATTTTGTTTTGTTAACTATCTAGGTTTGGTTTTGATTTCTAAATTTGTTGATTAGGGTTTAGGGTTAACTGTTGAAGAATATTTCAGATCAAAATTAAGAATTTACAAATGTAAAAACAAATTTATTTATAGGCTACTTTAAAAAAAAACTAAAATAATACCAAAAAAATCTAAATAATACACAAAAAATAGGAAACATATAGAAGAAAATTACAAAATGTGAAAATAGATGATTGAATGTGTACCTGGGATAGTGGTGGAGGTTTGAAATGGAATCCATAGTATGGGGGCCCATTTTTGATCTCCTGTTCTCACTTCACTTCCAAGATGAAAATGAAAAAATTTGCTTTAAAAAAAGGGTAAAATACGATTTAGAAACGGGGGCCCGTTTGTAGAAAATGGGCACCTGTTTTGTTTAAAAGCGAGGCCCCGTTTTAGAACAGAACGGGGGCCCATTTATTTTAGCTTTGGGCCCCCATTACCTTTTGACTCAAGGGCTCGAAGCATAAATAGGCCCCCATTTTTAAGAGCACGTTTTCCAACATGGAGACTTATGTGAATTTGTGACTCATTACCTTGCACTTGCCCATACATTAAGTTGGCCTTGGACAAACTTACCCAAAAGATATTCCAATGGTCATATCACACACTACAATCACCGGAGCAAAACAATAATTAAAACATTCAAGGTTGCCTTCACCTGGAATGAACAAAACCTCAAACTTCCAAAAAAATATGCTACTAAAACATAAAGAACATGATCCATATTAGTATAGGAATAGTTAAGGACATGAACAATAGATTATCAATTGGATTAAAATTAGATACCAAAAGTTGGAGGCAAAACTGGAGCTTATTAAACTAACAGACACTACATAGCCAAATTTTTTTGTAGGACAACATCTGGAGCATGACTTCCGAAGGACCAAAAATGGAATACAACAATCCTGAGCAATAAGAACCAATGTATCAAAACATAGACACTATGAGAAACATGCTCATGAACTGAAACCACATAGTTTTGGACCAACAATCTACCAGAAGAATATACTTACAACCATTGCTAATTGCCTTTCATTCCTACATACCTATCTTCCACTATACTGCATTGCCAATATTCTGCATACTCAACATGCACTGCAAACACTATATATTGTAATATTCAGATCAATCTAGATCACCAGGATTGACATTAATGACAACCGATCAAGTATTTCTAACATATAAGCAGGGTTAAGTACACTACTTATTCATTGTATGAAATCATGTTAATTCTATTCTATTGCATCATTTATAGGAATACAACTTATTCTTGTCATATTCTATCTCTCTTGTTTATGTGCTTTCCATTTGGTCTCTAGATCTTGGGTGGCTACTTGCATAGCCAATTCTTACACATTTTATATAAAGCATATTTTTCATACATATTTTGTTTATATATATTTGCATGCATTATACACTTTTTAGGATTAGATCACTTTTAAAATAAATATAGGAGCCTTTTTAACCAAAATAGATTTTATTAGAGGAATCCAAATTGAAGATTTTATCAGTTGGTATTAAATTAATGAAATTAAAATAGGTTGATTGGAGTTTTTTAACAATAATATTTTTCAAATTTATTTTAAGATATGAAAATTAATTTCCTATCATTCTAATCAATATTATTATTATTTGAGCTATTGAATTCACAATTAAATATAGATTTCTATTCTATAAAATATATCTCATTTGATAATGACATAACATATAGAGACTTAATATAAAATATATCTCTTTTGATAATGACATTACATATAGAGACTTAATCAATGGAAGCATTTGTTTCTACTATTGAACTTTGACACCTTCTTGGACAAAATATTCAATTAAATTTTGAAAGAATTTGATTCAAAAAATTAACTAAAACAACAACATTGTTTCATGATAATATGGAGAAGTATTTTATGTCATTTATAATTAACTCAAAGGAATGCATTGAGAGATATTGCGAAAAGGCGCAGAAGAAATAAAAGTCATTGGATCTAACATTGTTACATCTAGCATGGAATTTATAATTGCAAACATGTCACAAAAATATCGTTAGCGATAATAAGCGTATTGGGCAATGACTATCTTTTCTCAAAATACACCATAAGCATCCTATGAAAAACCATAGAGCGACTAAATATATGGGCACCATCAGCATAAATAATGCTTTTGAGCTAAATACATATTTAGGGAACATATGAAAAACCATAGAGCGACTAAATATACATAAAAGCATAAGAATAACACACGACTAAGGCATGCACATATATAGATAATCAATATTAGTTGTAGGAGTTGACATAAGTAAGCTCATTAGATTTATAGGTCAATAGAGTACAAGGGCTAACACCAAAATTTAATTTACATGTACAACCATGAAGGAAACGACAATCATTTCTTTAGACCATGTAAATGCATTATGATGGAACACTAGCACACATATTAAAAGCATACTAAAACCTTAGTGTTGCAATTTTAATATTAGCTATAAAAGGACGGTTAATGAAAGCAACATGGCTCATAGAAAATATGAATTTTATATTTTTATGAACATGATTAATGAATTATATTTGATTCTATTCTTATATCATGCATGATATAACTTCATAACTTTTATATGATGTGATTTGATTCCATAGATTGTATTTTATTTTATTCTGTAGTTTTCTAGGTTTTCTATGATTTGCTATTCAATATGCTTATTGCAGACACCTAGAATTGTCTCGTTTAATTAAATAAATATTTTAATTATTTAATTATTTTATCTTAAGTCATCTATTAATTACATAATTTTTTATTTATTTAATTAATTAATTAATCCTCTCCTAAGCCTTTCCTCATTTGAATAAATACTTGTATTTATTCAAATTGTCCTTTCCTAAATTAAATAAATATTCTATTTATTTAATTTATCCCACTTCCTCTATTAATTAAATACATCTTTATTTATTTAAATAATTCATTACCCTTTTCTACCCATGACACATGTCATTCATCTCTTCATTCTTCACTTGCCTACACCCTTTATCATTTAAATATTTCCTCTACCTACCCTTTAATCCTAGCCAGCCATTTATTTTTACACCTCTTAATATTATCCCTCCATTTATTATAGTGTTTCTCTTAAGAGGATGCCCTCTTTCTTTTCAACCCTAATTGATGTGTCTAATCAATCTTCTGCAATCAAGCCTTCTTGCGATGACGCTATCAACCACAATCCTTTATTTATTGATCTTTCGTACACATATAGAATTTGAGAGAAAATATATCAAACAAAATTAATGGAGATAGGAGACAATGGAGATTGAAACCCAACTTGACATGTGAATGGTAATATTGTTTATTTTGTGGATTTGCATGATCTTAGGTATCTCTATTGGTATACCTAGATTGTTTATGGTTGGATACTAATAGTTTATCATCATCACCTTTCATCGTATATGCTTATAACTTATATTTTCTACTTATTTTAGAAAAAAAGTTGTAGTTATATTTTTATTATTTTCATGAATGTTTTTTTTTTTTCTCAGCAAGTGCTGTTGAGATGGGGATAGTGCCCTATATTAATCCAAAAGAAACATACATAGTGAGATTCTCTAAAAACCACCACATTCTTCAAAAAAATTACAAATGCTTGTTACATTAGCCTAAGGATGGTGGCCACCTGCATCCCTATGGTCGCCACCTTGTCGTTATTCCCTTCTGATACCCAACCATCTTCCTGCATCATCATCCTTCTCAAAGGTCCCATGTCTGTGTTCTTAACTCCCACTCTAAAAACCTCCCAAGCCTTGGCCATGAATTCCTCCTTCATCATTCTAATTGCTTCAGCAGCAAGCCGAATTTCACCCTCGGGGTCCGAACACTCCTTATCAGAAAGAAAAGCCAGGGGATTGAAATACGGCCCAAGAGTACTGGCCCATCCCTCCTCCACTTCCAACACCGCTCCTCCAATGGCTTCAATATCTTCTTCCCTAACGAAGCCCACCAGTTTTTCCACCCATGCTTCTGTTAACAGTAAAACATCCACCAACAGGCATATAATAATCTCGTATATAAAGTCGTCACACCAGTGCCACTCCTCACTGAATGCATCATCGAGAATTCCCTGTATTGCGTTCTAGCCTTCGATGTCTATATCGAATAGCCATTCACATTGGGCTTCTAGCATCTCCTCACGACAAAGGCAGCTCAAACCAAACCTGTGAACCATCTTGCTTATGCAGAATGCTTCATTCTGGACTATATTTTCTTATTTGTAATGGTTGGTTGATTCTAGAACCCTCTCGGCCTTTCTATATCCTTTTTCTTTTTGTTCATGGTCTATCAAAGGTTGGATGTAATGCCGAGGATACTTCTGCTAGCCCTCGTGAACAACCAGATAAGAGCGTACCTTCTTTTATCCTTAGAGCAATGCCACCTTCCGATCAACCAATTCCTGACTTTCGGATGTGGGCAATGTCCTCTAGTAATTTCTGTTGGAGATCTTTGTTAACTACATTTGTAGGCGACAAGATGACTGGTAGAGAATTATCGATCTCGTGGTTAGCAAGGAGGTCCGCAACTTGGTTGCCTTCACGGAATGTATGCTGAACATGGTAGTCCTCGAATTTTCTAAGATAACCATAAATTCTTGGGATCCAAGTATCGAATAGCTAGTTCATAAAGCGCTTGTTGGTAATGCCATTGAGAACCACTTTTGAGTCTCCTTCAATCACCACCTTTGTTAGTCCGTTGGCAGTTGCCCATTTAAGTCCTTCCTTTAGAGCAGTGATTTATGCTATATTGTTAGAGACAAATCTCGCTTGGCCAAATACCGCCCCTATAAGGTTGCCCTTCTCGTCTCTAATAACCACTCCATATCCTGAATTCATTTTTTTCCATTCGCTAGGGAGAGGCTTCCATTTAACCTTTTTTCGTTCTATTGGCTTAACACCTTTGGTGTGATTGCTGCTCTGTTTAAGCTTCTACACCTGCTCCATTTCCATATCCCACTTTAAGTAATACTTATATTTACTACCGTAGATCTTGCCATTAATAGTTTCTTCAATGGCCCCTTGAATTTTTATTGATTAGAATATTGACCTCCGTCTCTTCTTCCCTAAAAATCCTTTTGTTTCTCTCCTTCCACACATCGGCCATGCAAGAATGAATTCTTTAAAGGAACCGCTATTAACCATATAGTTCTGAAGCTACATGTGCAACCAATCCCAACACTTCCTAGAGAAAGGACAATTGTACAATAAATGATTTGTTGTTTCTTCCTCATTTTTGCAAAGACAACATCTTATGGGCCCCTAGATACCTATTAACTTCAATTTGTCACTAGTAAGGATTTTTCCATGCAGAGTAATCCATAGAAAGGCCCCTACCTTAGGTAACACCCATTTGTCCCAACATAAGGCAGCCGACTAGTCACCATCTTTTTGCCTCCTTTGTAATTCATATCCCAAGTTAACCTTATAACTCCTTGATTTAGATGTGTTCCAAATAAGAGTGTCTTTTTCGGTTGACAAATGAATGTTTCTTCTTTAGAGAATATTGTTCACCTTCGCACTATTTGCTTTCTGAGCATTTTCGAACAACTTCCATCTTATTGGGGAGTTTGGACGACTCTCTTCTTGAACATAGTCTGCCACCCTCTCACCCATAGAAGCTTCCATCTCATTTATCCAATCTTGGTCATCTATTTCATCAACTAGAGCTTTGTCACCATTCCATGAATCCCTCCAGAATTTAGCCTTGCGATCGTCGCCTATTCTCCATGACAAATGATTGGTAATGATCCTCCTGCTCTCCCATATGAGTTTCCAAAGAAGAGACCCTCCTATTGAGTTCACCATGGTGAAAATTCTTTCTGGCTCATCTGAATCTAGATATTTATGCGACATTACCTTGCACCAACCTTTATTTATTGTACATCTTCCAAGCCAACTTTGCACCTAGCGCCAAATTCTGCAAGTTCATCTTTCTCAGACCCGCTCCGCCTTCTGTTTTGAGCATGCAAATTGTTTCCCAATTGATCAACAAAATATTTTTTCCTTCCTTCGATCCCTCCCAAATGAACCTTTTTAATAGACCATCCATTGTCGTCAATGCCTTGTATGGAGCCCTGTAACATGACATGTAATAAATTGGGATGGCAAATAGCACTGATTTGATCATCTGAATCTACCCCGCCTGCGATAGCCACTTGTTCTTCCAAATGGCTGATTTGGCTTTGCATTTATTGATGACTTCTTCCCAATGCCTATTGTCCACTTTGCCTGCATACAAGGGGACCCCAAGGTCTTGAATCGGGAAGACGCCTTGGCCGAATTGTAGCACTCCTACTTTTTTCTCCTGCAATTTCTTGCTAGAGTTGAGGAAGTAAATTTGGGACTTCTGTTTGTTCATACTCTGCCCTGATTCCTTTTCATATTCTTCAACAACGCTACCAATGATTTGAGCTTCTCTTTCCGATGCAACACTGAAGAGAATGGTATCATTTGTGAATTGGGAATGGGACACCAGGTTCAAGCTTTCATGAATTGAAAATAGTTTCCAAAGACCTTGCTCAACCTTAGTTTTGATCTGTCTGCTTAGCACTTCTACCATAAGAACAAACAGGAATGGTGACAAAGGATCTCCTTGTTGTAGCCCGTTAGAATCTTTGAAGAAACCGCATGCGGAGCCATTTAAAATAATTGAGAAAGATACAGTTGAAATACATTGGACTATATATCTCAGCCATTTTTAATCAAAGCCAAATCTCTTGAGGACCTCTATTAAGAAACTCCACTTTACCCGATTGTAAGCCTTGGAGACATCAAGTTTAACAATCATACCTTGGAATTTGGAAGAGTGCATTGAGTGGATGGTTTCGGCTTCCATGATGATGTTGTCCATGATTTCACGCCCCGAGGTCAACCCATGCTACTCTGGCGAAATTATGTTCTTCAAGATTGGTTTAAATCTATTAACCATTGCCTTGGAGATGATTTTGTATATGGAGTTACATAGTGAAATTGGCCTGAAATCCACGAATGATGAGTAGTCTTGTTTCTTCGGAATTAGAGAAATGTTCATGTGATTGATCTCTTTGACGAACTTCCCTTGCTTTCTAAAGTCGTCCACGAGTACGAGTATATCATTTCCCATAAATCCCCAACATTTCTGGAAAGATTCCATTGTGAACCCGTCTCGGCCCGGAGCTTTGTTCGGGTATTGATCAAAGACCGCCTTTCTAACTTCATCGAGCGAGAAGGGCTAACCTAATGTTTGGTTATCATCCTCTGAAATCATTTTTGGGATAATGTCTGCTAGCAAGTGGGACCACGGATTTTGTTCCACTACATCGCCAAGCAGAATTTTGAAAAAAATTATCGCTACCTCCTCAATGGCTTCTGGAGAAGAGTGCAAATTACCTTCCAGGTTAGTGATCTTGTCGATTTTGTTCTTGGACCTATATGATTTAACAGATGCATGAAAGAATTTTGTGTTTGTGTCTCCCTCTTTAATCTAGAGCTCCCTATATTTATCATGCTAGAAAACTTCCTCTCTCAGAAGAGTTTCTACCAATTCCTATTTTAGGGATACTTCTTTGAGATACATATCTTTTGTTATCCCAGAGGAGATGGTGATCAAATTAATTTGGTTTAGTTCCTCCTCAATTCTGTTTCTTTCTGCGAAGATATTCTTAAATGTATCTCTATTCCATTTTTAATCTTCTCTTTTATTAACTTTAATCTCTCTATGAAGCAAAAGCTTGGTGAACCCCTAAAAATGTTACTGTCTACCCACCATTGCTGAAGATGTGTGATAAACTCTGGATCTCTCCACCACATGCTAAGGAATTTAAAGCTGCTACTTCCTTTGAATGACACCTTGCTCAATTTGAGTTCAACTGGAAAATGATCTGAGAGGGAAATAGGAAGAAATAGTGCTTCTATATGAAAAGACGACTCCAACAAAGATTCACCAATAAGATGTCTATCCAGCCTTTCCGAAATATGTGCAAATTTATCTCTTTTGTTTGTCCATGTGAAGGTTCCATATTTTGCAACTACATCCATCAAATGATTTTGCATTACAAAATCTCTGAAATCTTCCATAATCTTATTTGACATTCTCAATCCTCCCTTTTTATCATCCAAGTCGAGCAAGGCATTGATATCAGCAACCACTACTACCTTATCATTTCTAATTTCCAACATTTGTTTGTGAGAGCCTACCATACCTCATACTTTTTTGATGTTTTTGTCGGACCATAGAAATTAATTAGGGGGAAGTTCAATTCCTCCTTAAAACTGAAAACAGTGCATATCATCCAATGTTTTGTTTTCTCCATAAGAGTTACTTTGACATGAGCATGATTCCAGATAACTCCCAACCCACCAGCGGCCCCTGATGCTTCTTGGAAGATGCCTTCCCAAACCTTGCAATAACTAATGAAGTTGTTTGCCTTTTCTTCGTTCAACTTCATTTCCTAGAAAGCAACTATGTCACTACTACTTCTAGCCAACACTCTTTTTACCAAGCGTCTTTTGTCAGGGGTTGATAGGCCCTTGACATTCCATGTGGTGATTTTCATCTTTTGCCAAGGGATATACCTTCTCCCCTAGATTTTCTCATGAATTCAAAGACACTAACAATTCCTTTCTCCTTGGCACTCTCTTCTCTCTTTTGACGATTACTTCTTCTTCCTCTAGATCCTTTGGCCTTTCCAAAAAGGATGTTCGTCGATTGGCTAATGCATCTTGGCTCAAAATTTTTCAACACATCCTCTTGGTAAAAATCTTCATCCAATTCCTTATCTAGTTCAAATTCAGTATCAGATAGGCCTTTACTAATGTTTAAGGTTCTCGGTGGTGATGAAGAAACCCCTCCATCCTTGGATCCTATCACCACTTCTTTATAGGATCCCTCACTGACTACTAAAGAAAGATTCTTGTCAACAGGACTTTTCTCTGAAAACATGACTTCTTCTCCGATCTCCGCCGAAGAGTTTCCATCCTTTGCTTTACTTCTAGTGGTATTTTTTGCATCTCCCTCAACCACCGAACCCGTAACCATTTTTTCCGGTTTTCATCTCCACTATTGCTCTGGGTTTCTGAGTGGATTCTTGGCCTTCCTAACAAACATTCTGTAGTTCTTAGCAGCATGCAACTTGTTGCCACATCTAGAGCAAATTTTCCACTCTTTTTCGATTTCTAACCGTTGTCTCCATACTCCATTTGTAGTTTGTAAACAGATATACTCAGGAATTTTTTTAACCGCAGTGACTTTGATTTTGACCAACTTACATAGATCTTCCTCATCATCAAAATCAATTTCTAATACCATTCCCAACATCTTGCCTATCTTTTCTAGGTAAGACTCTCCCCAATATTCTATTGGCAGATTATACAAATTTATCCATATCGGGCTTGAATACAGTAATAGTGGGATTGGGTTGAAATTAGGTTTCCATGGTTGCAAGTACATTGCATGCTTATTTGCATACCAGTTCTCTTGATTGAGAATGCGATCTCTATCTGCCTGATTTTCAAAGAGCACCACAAAAAATCCCCTCAGGATAAATTTGATAACAACACGATCTCCCCAACTTTTTGCCACCTAGATTTTAATGTTTTTCCTTGACCAATTTAGGCCAATGATTCTTGCGATCACTAAGTGGCTTTCCGAAAGTTAGTTGTCTTCTTCGAGTTCTTCCCTAAGGTCCACCACCATCTCATCATCCTCCAGATCTTGCCCCCTTCAGGTTGCCTGTGTTGTGGCTTGCTCCACCATTAACCTCCAACCGTTTTTGCAGAGCCTTCATAGCATTGTTTGTAAGACATTATTTTCATGAATGTTGATCATTTAAAACAAGATTTAATTAAAATATTCTAGTTATTCATTGATTTAAATGCTAAATGGAATAATAAAAATATATATCTAACATAATTATGTTTTTGATTAACTCAATTTAATCTAAAGATTTATATAATATTGGTGTTAAATAATTGACATGGAAGGTTATTTAAAGCTACAACCATGTAAAAAGCTAAGAAATTGTTGCATTTTTTTACCTAGAGCGATGATTTTAGATAATTATTTTAAATAAAAGTTTCTGGGGTGGAACCCAAAGCCAAATAAGAAAAAAGAAAAAATAGGATAAATTTAGGTAGATATTTGGTTAAAATTGATAAATAGCTCTTTGATCAAGATGAATTGTTTTAATTATTTTACATTTTCTTTAATCTTGTACAACCAAAAGGCTTGTAATTGAGTAGTTTGACCTTTAGATGCTCAAGTATAATTCAATGTTTAATATTTTTGTCTACTAAGATTGTGGACCCCTTATTTTGAATTGATGGTTTGTTATTCTTTTTATTTTACAACAATTCAAGAAGTCTATAAATCAAATTGAAGTAACCTTCATTCATATAAATTAATTACGTACTAAATTTATTTTAAACTAATATTAGTTGCTTGTGAGTTTTAGTATAATGATCAAAGTTATGTGATCATTGTTAGAATCATGTAATATTTATAGATATTAAATTTGAAATAAATATTTTCATTGATACTATATAATTTAAATGATTTACATTATAACTAGGTAACTAAATTTGTACACACTTTAATCCACTAATATATAGTTTTGACATATATAGCCTAGCTAAAATAATCGATAAAACTTATAATTTCATTATTGGTAAGTTCCAAACTAATAAAATATTATATTAATTTTTACTTAGCCCAAATTATGTGAGGTGATATAGTCAAGGCAAGGTAGTTTTACTAAACTAACTCACCATATAGCCACGCAAAAAAATCTTACACAATAAGAACCAGATACTCTCTTACAATAATAACAAATAGAACATATATTTGGTAGCCTTAGGTCAAAACATTAATGAGGACAAATCAAATATGTTTTTCATTAATACTTCTTTACCAATTCAACAAATAATTATCACTATCCCTCAATGAAGTATTAGACAACTTAAAGAGAAATTTGTTTTTAGATTCAATTATGTTAAAGGTTTTTTCGTATCACAATTCAGGGTATGTTTATAATCATGAGGGGCCAGAAAGTGGTGACATTGTGTCTAAAGTCTTGATTGATAGGCTAGTAGAGAATATTTATAATTTTCAAACATTATCACATTCGTTAAATCTAAAACATGTGGCACATTCTATGCTTTATATACTATAGGATTTAAAAAAAATGAATTTCATAAAGTCTTGACCAAGTTATGATGGTCAGACATACTAGTTTTTATACTTTTAAAAAGTTGTACTAAAAAAATATAATTAATTATTTATTATAAAAAAAATACAAACTAATATGTGTCACATATAGACATGAGTCTTCTACTTATATATAAAATCTTATAAATAAATATTACTATTGGTATTGCATGAAGATTTCATTGATGAAGTTTAGTGTTGTCATTGATGTCAATAGTATCCAGTAATGAAGTTGTATTGCAACTGGTATTGACGTACAAAAACAATCGGTAGTAAAGCAGTGAAGGAAACAACTATTGGTATTATTATTGAAGCATAGTGGTCAACCTATAACCCTAACCAATTAATAAGAATAAACCTAATCAATGGAGCTTGTAGAATCGGTCGTGATAATCTATGACAGAATGATGATTGGATGAAGATGCCACGTAAGCATGATGCATGTGATGAGTTTCAAAGTGGTTTTGGTGCGTGACAATAACTATTTATCTTGAGAATGATCAAATACATAGCATGAATTGAAAAATGCATGATGAGCTACAGGATCCAATGTGTGGTGATCCAGGAGCAATTCAAGTTGTCTCGAACAAAGTGTAGCTGATTGGTATGCAATCTAATGGTCATGTTTGAAGCAATATGTTTGTAATCTCTATGAGATTTGTAGGTTTTGTGTTGTGTTAACAATCTATTGTATTTTCTTTTAAGGTCGATGAGTTGTTTTATAATTGTGATGGAAATTTGTTTGTGTGATTGTTGTCAAACCAGAAGTTGTGTCTACAGAATGTTGTGAAGGCAAATAGGAGCAAAATAGGATCTGATTAAGAAAGGAAGTACTATTTCTAGATCAACAAAGAACCTATTATTCTCTAACCATTACAATAGTTAAATGCCCTAATCAGGTAAGCCTTAACATGATTCTTGTTTAAATCCTCTAGCCAAGTGATCCATTAGCTTGGATTTGAGATCCTCCACCAAGGTTGTCTTTAACAGGGTATTGTAGTTAATCCCTTAACTGGGTGGTCCTTAACCAGATCTGTTCTTAATACGACATTATTGTATAAGCTTCTAACAAGGCTTGGATCCTAACAGGAAAAAATTTAGAAGAGTTTAGAATACTTATGGGTATTCATCCCCACAATGGTTTTCCCCATTTGGGTTTCCACGTGAAAAATCATTGTGTCAAGTGATGAATGTTTTTGGGGATGTATTTTTTATATGGTTCATTTGAATAACTGGTAAATCCACTTAGATATGTTTAGATGACTAGAAGTGATCTAAAATGAGTTATTACTGATATTAGTGAAGTGGTTTAATGTTTTGGTTAAATGGTATTTCAGTTTCAGATCTATTTCATTGTATCATTGATGTTTTGGTCAACCGGTAAAGTTTGATAGTGTTGTTGTATTTTTTGGTACAGTGACTAAACCGATTAGTTTAGTGATTAGTTTCTGAGTTGAAAGTTTATTTGGTGAAATTTTAGTTAATTTTCTATCTACTAATTCACCTCCCCCTTAGTAGTTGACCTGATCCTTATAGTTTCATCGTATTATTAATTGGTATCAAAGCATTCCATGTCCTCTTATGTTGAATCCTAATAGCTTGAGGAGAATATCTAGGGGAACACGATGAAGAAAGAAGGTTTGAAGTTCAATAGGGAAAACTACAGAATCTAGAGTGTTAGGATGAAGATCTGTATCAAGAGTTTAGGAAGTCAATATTGGGAACATGTTGTTACTAAATATAACTTGCCTGGTGGGATTCTGAGAAATGATCAAAAGAAGGAGAAACAGGAGAACAATAGAGCATTGGAGGTTGTCATTAGTTCCTTGTTCGATTCTGAGTATTTTGATGTCCATGGATTGGAGACTGCATATGAAGTGTGGAAGAAACTGGAAGATATCTATAGCGGTGATCAACATGTTAAGATTGCCAAGGAAGAGAGTCTGAGATGTAAACTTGATGATATGTGGATGCGTGAAGGAGAAAACATTCAATAGTTTGGTCAAAGGATCAAGGAGATAATCAGTGAGATTAAAAGTGTTGGAGGTACAGTGGAGGATACCACTATGGTTAGCAAAGTGTTGAGAACCCATCTACCGGTCTCTGCTATTTGAGTTGTAGCCATTCAGGAACTCAATTATTTTGATAAGACAAATGCAACTCTTCACTCCATCATTGGTAAATTAACTACATTTGAATTAAATGGTTTTGATGGAAGTATTCAGAGATCACAATCTACATTTAGAGCCTCAGTGTCAACCCCACCGATAAGGAAAAGTAGAGAAGTGAGCTAGAGTCATGATTCTAGATCCGATGGAGAGGTAGATGATGAAGATAGTCTGATTGAGCTTGAAGCATTGTTGGCCAAGTGGTTACCCAGAGGTACTGGTAAGTACAGATGTAAACTACCTTTGAAATGTTTTGCATGTAACCGGTTTGGACATATTGCTGCTAACTATCCTAATGGAGACAATGAGCAAAAATGTGAGAAGCATAGAAAGTATAAAGACAAAGGTAAAAGAGATTGTCTCATTGTAGTGGATGGAGGAATTACAGATGGAGAATCTAAGGAAGATGCAAATGAGGACATTGTCTTTGTTTCTATTAAAGAAGAGACATCAAATCAGAAGGCATTAGTCTCTTGCATGGATAGTTTTGATGATTGGATTATAGATAGTGGTTGTTCACACCGCATGATTGATGACCGGAGTAAGTTTCTTACTTTAAAAGAGTTTGATGGAGGTGTTGTGAGATTTGGGAATGACTCACCCTGCATGGTGAAAGGAAAGGGATCCATCTCTCTGAATGATAAAAGCAGTGCAGATGATGTCTATTGGGTTGAAGGTCCGAAACACAATCTTTTGAGTGTTTCTCAGCTCAATGACAAAGTTTACCCATTGGAATTCAAGAATGGAGTGTACAAGATTTATGGAAGCAAAAGTGAATTGATTGCAACTGGCAAACAGACCAGAGGTAACTTGTTTCATTTAAATTCTAAACTCAATAGTTGTTTAATTGCAAAAGTAGATGATCGTTGGATTTGGTATCGAAGATTTTGTCATGTAAATTTTGATAGCACTGTAAGAGTTAGTAAGTCCAAATCAGTAAGATATTTTACATAGTTGGACAAACCGGTGAATGCTTTGTGAAAGGAATGTCAGTTAGGAAAATGGCATCTTCAACCTTCCAGAGCAAATATTTCTCAGCAAAACATTTTCTATATTTCGTTCATACCAACCTTTGTGGACCAATGAGGACTAGGAGTATTCAAGGTGATCGGTACTTCATGATATATACCGATGATTGTTCAAGGATGATCTGGGTCATATTCTTGAAAGACAAAACATATTCTTTTACAAAGTTTAAGGCATTTAGAGCCTTAGTTGAAAATGAAAGTGGAAAGAAGATAAAGTTATTAAGAACTGATCAAGGTGGTGAATTTACTTCAGAGGAATTCAATAGATACTGTGAAAACAATGAAATTAAGAGCAAACTTTTTGCACCTAGGACACCACAGCAAAATGGTATTGCAGAAAGGAACAACTGGTCAGTACTTGAAGCTTCTAGGACTATGCTAATTCAAGGAGGTGTAGCTAAGACATTCTTGATAGAAGCTGTTTGCACAACTGTTTATATAATGAACCAAATACTGGTTAAAAGAGGTAAGGACAAAAGCCCCTATGATTACTGGTATGGTAGATCACCTAATGTCAGTTACTTTAAGATCTTTGGTAGTAGATGTTTTATCAAAAGAGGTGATTATGTTGGTAAGTTTGATGCCAAGAGTGATGAAGGCATATTTCTTGGTTACTCCACCAAGAGCAAAGCTTACAAGTGTTACAACAACCAGACTAAGAAGATTATTGAAAGTGTTAATGTCCAAGCTGATGAGTTTCCTGAAAGTTCAGGTGAATCCAGTAAAAAGAAGGAAGCATAAGAACCTTACACACTATTTTTGGAATTGGAACAGGTGAAGCCAGAAGTTGGTGAACATAACAGAGAAGCCCCAATTCAATCAAAACAAGAAGACCCTGTAGTAGGTGAAGAAAGTGAAGAAGAAGAAGAGCATGGAAACCAAGATCATGTTATTCTAAGGAATGTTAGACTCAATCATAGCCCCGATCAGATTATTGGAGACATGAATGCAGGTGTATTAACTAGAAGAGGGATAAGAGAGAATTCATGTATGATTTCCACCATTCAGCCTAGAACTACAAAAGAAGCCTTTGGAGATGAACACTGGATCAAGGCAATGGAAGAAGAACTTGACCAGATAGAGAACAACAATACTTCGTCATTGGTACCTAGACCAAGGAACAAGAATGTAATAGGTACAAAATGGGTATTCAGAAATAAACCCAGACTGGTATGCAAAGGATATGCACAAGAAGAAGGTGAAGACTGTGGTGAGACATTTGCACCAGTTGCAAGATTGGAAGGAATAAGGAATCTACTTTCATTTGCACCATACAGAGGATTCAAAGTATATCAAATGGATGTTAAGTTAGCAATCCTAAATGGAATATTGGAAGAGGAAGTCTACATTGAACAACTAGATGGTTATGCTTTAACTATAGTAAAGGACATGGTGTGCAAATTACATAAGGCATTATATGAAGTGAAGAAAGCACCTACAACATGGTATGAAAGATTGCACTCTCACTTGGTGAAGATAGGTTTTCAAAGAATCAGTGAAGACAATAACATATATCTCAAGTCAAAAGGAGATAAGATACTGGTATGTGAGGTATTTGTGGATGATATCATTTTTGGAGGAAATGATGATATGTGTCATGATTTTTCTAATGAAATGAAGAATGAGTTTGAGATGTCACTGGTAGGTGAGATAAAAAATTTCATAGGTCTGCAAATCCAGAAGATGAAGCTGTAAAGTGGAAAATTGGATCCTAGCGACTCCCCACCTAGGAGAGAGAAAGGAAGTGAATAGGATGATTTTCACTTGGGAAGAAATTTACATTCAAAAGAGGGGTTGAATCCATTAGATCCAAATCTGAGGGAAACAATAATGTGAATTTTGAGTGGATTGCAAGTGGTTGATGTGTGATTTACCCTCTTTTGTAAATGAGAAAGTTGACTTGTTGACTATGTGGAAAAGAGAGAGTAAATGAGTGGAATGAGATGCTACTAGTTCGAGATTGTGTTGTAACTCTAGATCTGAGATATTTAAATTGACACAGATCTGTCCTGCAAATTTGGAGAAAAGCCATCGGGACCATGGCAGGAATGTACATGGTCTACCACAAAATACGTGAAACAAAAAGGGTTCTTTCGTCTTTGCAAATGAAGACCAAACTTTCAATTACAGTTGCACACCTATAACCTACACACAGAAAAGAGAAGAAAGGGGGGTTGTGGATAGTGGATTGCCTTAGTCAAAACCTCGTTGAGGAATCGACCTAGAAAGAAAGTAATTACAAGTGCTTGAATGTAAACAATGGAGATGTATACCTTCTAGATCTGTAACTTGTTGATTATGATTGCTTTGCTTCTTGAATGTAGCCACAAATGTTGTATCAAATGGTATGTAACATGACAAAACCCTAATAGACATGCATGCTGGAAAATGAATTTTGTAATGTTCCTCCAATGGATTAATGAAGAAGACTTGAATGCTTGATGATGACCTTGAAATCTTGTGTCTTCTCCTTATGCTCTCTATTTGTCCTTTTGTTTTTCATCCATCCCTAAATGAGGGTATTGAATTCCCTTTTATACATGCCTCAAGCATTAAATTTCAACCTCCAAACACTGATAAAGAGGAATAACAAACCCCAAAGATGAGAAATGCATAGGAGATCGAGCAGCCCACACATAAGAAAATCCTAAGAGGTCGAGATAGGGGCACCACGCCCCTATCCTAGGGGGACAGAAGCACCATGCCCCTTTCCTACCCTATTTTGGGACCTGAACAGGGTCTAAAGTAGACACAAGACATGAAGGAGGAAGAGAGAAGGGTTAGAAATATAGAAATAGGTCCTGGCTAGGGAAGGAGATGTCATTGCCAAGGTGAGGAACCCAAATGTGGTTAAAATTGTAGGGGTCCCAATTTTATGACACTACATTTAGCCACCACTTTAGCGAGAGTATGGCTTACGCCAGTACTACCGATAAAGTTAGAAGAAAAGAGAGATGAATATGAGAGATGTAGAGAAAAACCACAAGGAGTATAAGACACCACTAATATTGAGGAGCGAAATCCCCCCAATCTTAGGGTCTTAACTCACGCCAACATATGCAAGAGCACACAAAACAAAAAGGTGCAAGACATACAAAACAAAGACACAACACAAAAAGACACATGATAAGAACAAGACACAAGACGACAAACTAACAAGCCAAAGAGATCTCGAGCTCAGATGTCTCAATCACTAATCATGGCACAAAGACCTATGCCATCACATAAACATGAGCAACCACATAAAAGAGAAAGGCTGACATCATCCATGAACTATCAATAGTAAAACTATGAGTTCATGAGAGGAAGAAGAGAGAGAGCATGAATACACACTTTGGTGATCCATGAGAAGAAAAATGAAGAAGAAAGAAACCATGGACATCTCGCCCCTAAAAATAGGTGATCCATGTAAAGAAAGAGAGAGTGAGAACCGTTAGTCCCACTCAACCTCATGCATGTGTGTGCAAATGAGGTTCATGTTGAAATGTGGTGACTGATCAGCAAAGTACTATACACACAGTATGTATCCTTGGTCAACAAAGTATTGTACACTCAGCACGTATCCTTGTCATTTTTTTGTTGATGAAAACCGACATTGTAATAAAAGCCTGAAAAGGTCGACTTGGTTTGTTGCCCTAAAAACACATATTATAAGCGGCTGGGATGCTTAAGGCATTGTAATGTTGATGTACTATTTTTGCTGGATAATAAGAAAGATTGGATGGTTGTGTATGGTGGACGTAACCCATTCTGGGTGAACCACATTAAATCTCGATGTTATCTGTGTCCTATTTTATTACTTTATCTTTTGTATTTAAATCTGCATATAATTGTTAGTTCATATTTGCTTCGGATATGCTTGAAACCCTAACAATTGGTATCAGAGTGAGGTTTTTTGTAAATTGGCAGGACTTTCAGATTTGAGTGGGAGCAATGGAAGATTCCAAATTAAAGGTCAAAAGGTTTAATGGCCAGAATTATCAGTTATGGAAAATGCAGATGGAGGATTACTTGTATCAAAAGGATTTGTGGCGGCCATTAGAAGGAAAGGCAAAGAAATTGACCACAATGTCAGATGAAGAATGGGACATTTTCGATAGAAAGGCACTGGGATCCATTCGATTGTGCCTTGCACCATTTGTAGCTATCAATATAAGGGTATGTGCAGGATCATGGTGGGCCAAACAAGCGCTTAAGTGGCAATGAAAATCAGAAAAATAGAGTTAGGAAACTTGACGTAAAATTTTGAATAAGTTATCAATAGAATTTCAAAAATATGTAAGAATAGAATCTGTAGCAAATTGAATGTAGTTTCTAAGCTACTAGTTTGTTTTTTGAAAAAAATAAGTCTATTTGACAAAAAATTGAAATTTCAATGTAGTAGTACTTAAATTTTAGGAAAAAGATAAGGAGTAGGTGTTTGTCTAACCACCCTAATCAAAGTCAAATCATAATAAAATTTAATAAGATTTTAGCTATAAGTAGAAGACTCATGTCCAGATGTGACACAATTTTTATTTTTTTTTTATTTGAAAATTAATAATTAATTATGAGTTTTTTACTGTAGCTTTTTAAAACTATTAAAAACTTGTATGTCTGACCACCATAACTTGGTCAAAACTTTTTGGCATTTAATTTTCTTTTTTTAATCCTATAGTATATGAAACATAAAATGTGATGCATGTTTCAGATTCAAAAAATGTGATACAATTTGAAAGTTATAGATATTTTTCGATCAGCCTATCATCAAAAATTTAGTCAGAATATCGCCACCTTTTGGCCCCTTATGATCCTACACATACCTATAACAGAAGCAAAAATGGCTGTAGATTTGATGGCAACATTGGCTAAGCTGTATGAGAAACCCTTGGCTTCGAATAAGGTATTTCTTATGAAGCGTTTGTTTAATTTGAAAATGAGTGAGGGAGGATTTGTAGCGAAGCACTTAAATGAATTTAATACAATTACCAATCAATTGTCTTCGGTAAAAATTACTTTTGCAGAAGAGGTTAGGGCTCTCTTGATTTTATGTTCTTTGTCAGAAAGCTAGAATAGCTTGTTTATGGCTATAACTCTATCTCTGGAAAAAATACTTTGGTATTTGATGATATTGTTAGTGTTATCCTCAGCGAGGAAATGCGAAGGAAAAGCACAGGTGAGACTCCAACATCATCAAGTAGTGTTTTGAATGTGGAGAATAGAGGAAGATCAAAGGAAAGAGGAAAAGGCCCTTGGAATGAGAAGTCACAAGGGAAGTCAAAGAAAGGGTGCTCTCAATCTAGAGGAAAGAAAGATTGTTGGTATTGCGGAAAGCCTAGTCATCTAAAGAAAGACTATTGGTCTCAGAAAAACAAAGGAGGAGACAAAAATGAAAACGACAGTAAGCAAGCTAATATTGCAAGTAATACTTTACAAGATGCTTTAATCTTATGTTTGGATAGTGTTAATGATTCCTAGGTAATAGATTCTAGGGCTTCATTTCATGCTACACCCCATAGAAAATATTTTCTAGATTATGTTCAAGGTGATTTTGGACAGGTATATTTGGGTGATGATGAGCCCTATCAAATTGTTGGAAAAGGAAAGATAAAGATCAAGTTGCAAAATGGTAATGACTGGTTTCTGCAGGAGGTAAGACATGTTCCTAACTTAAGAAGAAATTTAATTTCTGCAGGGCAACTAGGTAGTGAAGGTTGCATAGTTACCTACTTAGATAGTATCTAGAAGGTCAGTAAAGGATCATTAGTAGTAGCTAAAGGTGTGAAGGTAGGCACATTATATCTGTGTACTAGTAACACTTACTCTACCTTAGTTGCTACAGATAAAGTTACTATAGGGACAACAACAATAGATGTTGCAAGAACAAATTCGATAATGTGGCACCATAGGCTTGGGCACATGAGTGAGAAAGGGATGAAAATCCTTCACTCCAAAAATCTATTGCCAGGACTAAAGAAGATTGATTTAGAGTTCTATGAAAATTGTGTTTATGGCAAACAGAAAAGAGTCAAATTTCTCAAGGTTGGGAAAGAGAAGAAGAGTGAGAAGTTAGAGCTTGTGCATTCAGATGTATGGGGACCGGCTCAGGTATCATCTCTTGGTGGCTCTTGTTATTATGTTATTTTTATTGATGAATCAACCAGAAAAGCATGGGTATATTTCCTAAAACAAAAATCAGATGTTTTTAAAACTTATAAGAAATGGAAAGCTTTGGTTGAGAATAAGATAGGAAAAAGGTTGAAGTGTCTCAGATTGGATAATGGAGGTGAGTATTGCAGCAAGGCATTTGAAGATTACTGCTCCTTAAATGGGATTAGAAAGCAGAAGACAGTTCCAGGAACTCCACAGGAAAATGGTGTGTTAGAGAGAATGAATAGGACTATCATGGAACATGCGAGGAGCATGAGATTGCATGTTGGATTGCCCTTACATTTTTGGGCAGATGTTGTACATACTACTGTCTATTTGATAAATAGAGGACCTTCAACCCCTTTGGATGGTGGTATTCCAGAGGAGGCATGGACTGGTAAAAAGGTAAATTATTCTTTTATGAAAACCTTTGGTTGTGAAGCTTTTGTCCATGTTGATAAAGAAAACATAACCAAGCTTGATGCTAAATCTCAGAAATGTACCTTCATTAGATATGGGATAGATGCATATGGCTATCAGTTATGGGATTTTGAAAATAAGAAAATAACTAGAAGTAGAGATGTTATATTCAATGAGAAGGTTATGTATAGAGAATAGATGCAAGAAAAGAAGCATGAATAGGACAAGCAAGAATATGTGGTGTTGGATGAGATTCCTGAAAATGAAATGCCACAGGTGCTTGATGCACAGCAACAACAGAATGTCCCACAAACTCCTGCAAGTGTTAAGATTTTCTCCTTCTTTGTATTCGATATTATTAACTGATTCTGGTGAACCATAAGAATATGAAGAAGCAATGCAGGTGGATGCAAAACAACAGTGGGAGCTAGGCATGAAAGAGGAGATGGACTCCTTGATGAAAAATAAGACTTGGGACTTAGTCCTTTTACCTGCAGAAAAAAGAGCCTTGCCTAACAAATGGGTTTATCGGCTGAAGGAGGAGGAAGGAGGTCAGAAAAGATATAAGGCCACACTTGTGGTAAAAGGTTTTGCATAGAAAAAGGGTATAGATTATGATGAAATATTTTCTCCAGTTGTAAAAATGACTTCAATTAGAATTGTACTTAGTCTTGTGGCTGCAGATGATTTACATCTTGAATAATTAGATGTCAAAACAACTTTTCTCCATGGAGATTTGGAGGAGGAAATTTACATGTTGCAACCATAGGGATATGAGGTCAAAGGTAAGGAGAACTTGGTGTGCAGGTTGAAGAAAAGTCCGTATGGCCTAAAGCAAGCACCTCGACAATGGTATTTAAAATTTGATAGTTTCATGGTTGAACACGGTTATCATAGATGTCATTCTGATCATTGTGTATATTTAAAGAGATTTGATAATGGGAGTTATATTATCCTGTTGCTTTATGTTGATGACATGGTTGTTGCTGGGTCTAACATGCAACATATAAATGATCTTAAATAGAAAGTAGCTAGGTCATTTGCTATGAAGGATTTGGGTGTAGCTAAGCAAATTCTCGGTATGAGGATTACACGGGACAGGAAAAATAGAACCTTGAATTTTTCCCAAAGTGAGTATATAAAGAAGGTGTTGAAAATATTTAACATGCAGGATGCAAAAGCAGTTAGTACACCTTTGGCTAGTCATTTCAAATTGACTAAGGAGATGTGCCCAAAGGCACAGGAAGAGGTTAATAAAATGTCTAACATCCCGTATTCATCAACTGTTGGCAGTCTGATGTATGCAATGGTATGCACAAGGCTATATATTGTACATGCAGTGGGAGTTGTGAGCAGGTTTATGAGTAATCCGGGTATGGAACATTAGAATGCTGTGAAATGGATTCTTCGGTATTTGAAAGGAACTACTATGAAGGCATTATGTTTCAAAGGATCTAATGCTGCTCTGATTGGATTTGTTGACAATGATCTAGTAGAGGATATTGATTCATGGAGGAGCAATACAGGGTACTATAGGGGCAATTGCAGTCAGTTGGATTTCCAGGCTGCAAAAGTGGTGCAGAAGCACCTAGGCCTCATTTTCAACACAGGTTTGAAAGCAAGTTTGATTTTGATTAGATTTCAGTGGGAATGGTTGTTTAAGTTTTTTTTGTGTTGCTTTAAGTTGTTTGGATGAGTTTTGAACTCATTATGAGGTTTTGTTTCCCTATTTTCATCTTTTGGTCAAAATTGCCAGTTTTGGAGTTGCCTGGCAAAATGTTGTAAAAAGTGAGTTTATTTATGTGATTTTGTTTTGAAAAGGTCTAGGCATCTTTTGTGTTTGGTTTTCAGGTGTGTGAAGTGTTCTTAGGTGTTTTGTGGGTTTTGAGTTCAACCCTACACGTTCTAGGCACAAAAGTTGTCATTTTTGGCATCCAAAATGTCAAATTTTAGTTTGCTTGGACATGTACCTGTCTATACAAGAGGTTAACCAACCTAGAATGGTATTTATTCTCTTGTTGGAACTATTGTAAGGGTTTTTCAATCAGAGTTTTTAATGATTATGAAATTTTGCATTCATTTTACCTTGTTTTTTCATAGTTTCTAACTTGGTGTGAGCAGCAATCCGTACACCTGCTATACTTTTCCGTACTGTTCTTGCATTTTTAGTTTCTACTATTTTTTCTTAGACTCCTCCCTTTGGTGGCATTAAATTTGATTAAGTTTTGAAGTTGTAGCAAAATTGTTTTGATTTCACAGTTTCACTGCCCAGTATAGGAATTTGGGAAAGAATGCTTGACCAACTTGGTTTCTTGGAGTCCTAAAGTGTTCATGGATTCTCAAGAACTAGTTGGTCAATTTGTAAATTATGTAAATATGAGTTTTGGTTTCAAGAGTGCAGGCAAAAGGTGTTTTGTGGCCATGGAGCCCTAGGCAAGTAAGCCATTTGGCTATGGTCTTTGCACAAGTTTGATGCTTTGCTCTCCCATAGCATTTGCATCCTTTTGGTGAATAGTCCTATGTGATCTCCAAGTGTTGTGAGCAAGCAAAGAGACTTCCTATGTCTAGAAGAGGAAGGTTATGTGTTTTAGTTTCATGAATTGTAAGCCAAAACAGTGAGTCGTTGTTTGGTAGTTGTTTTCTTTCCTAGTTTGCTCTCCACCATTCATTGGTGTGTGAAAACCTCTATCTATACTTTGTTGCTTGTAAAAAAGTACAAGAGAGGTGTAATCCCTGCCCATGGGTAGTGTAAAAGCCAAGATCAAACAATGATCTCCTTAGGCAAAATGAAGAACGCCCAGCAAGCTGCCACAGTCAAGTATGACTGATTTTTGCTTATTTGTTGAAGTTGTATATGGATTTCTCCCCTCCAAATTGTAGGTATGAAGGACTTCATGTATGGAGAAGGCAGAGAAATTCTTATAAAGCACAAACAAACCTTCAAATAAGTGTTTTAACATTGCAAAGTGCAAGTCCAAAATGGGAAAACAGTGAAAAGAGGAAAAGTGCAGTCCCATTTACTTTGACAGTGAACTATTTACTATTTGTAATTGCCTAAAGCCTTTTGTACAGGGCAAATTGGATTCCTTCTTGTCTCTAATGCTGGTTATGTTCATATGCTTCAATTGTAATTGGAATTTTCCAAAAAATTTCTTGTACAAGGCAAAAGTGGAAAAATTGTCAAAAGATGCATTTCCTTTTTGTGCATATCATGAAAATCTTGTTCTTCACTTTGTGAGGTTTAAACCTTTTTTCTTATAGCCTTGTTAGCCAATAGCAAGGTATAAATAGGTTTCTTTGAGTCATTTTGAGGTTCCCAAACTTGGAATGTGGTTTTTGCCAACAAACCCTACCAAAACCCTCCTTTTATGCCCATTTTTGGGATAGTCAGAGAGAAGGCTTTAGGGACCCCCAAACTTGATGAATCTTCAAGAACCCCCAAAAGGGTATCCAAAAATGTGACACTTTCAGTCTGGAAGTCCATCGCTTGAGCAGGGTGAGCACAAAACCCCAAAAGGAGAGCTAATTGCTTGTAGACTTTTTAGGCTTTAAAATTGAATTTTGGTCAAATTGGGTACACAAATGGTGAATGAAAAGCACAAAAGACATCAATGCCAGTTGAAACAAGTTGTCCTCACATGAATTTCACACCTTTTGTGGGATAAACTCCAAGAACATAGTTTTAGCAAGCTAGAGTGGTTATGGGGTTGAAGCCCTTCAACATACAAGAAGTCTTGTCTTAGGGAGGTGAAACAAGAGGACGTTTCAGATGGTCTATGAACCTTGCACTCTTATTACAGCAAAAATTCCTTGAAATCAGTAAGGACCTATTCTTAGTCTACAAACAAGTCACTTGAGCATTCCACTTTCTCCCCTCCCTACCAAAAAGGTTGTTGCACTTTCAACCATTGAAGCTGAGTATGTTGCTGTTATAGATGCTAGCAAGGAGATGATTTGGTTACAATGTTTTCTGGAGGAATTGGGTCAGACATAGGAGGATCGCCCATTGTATATTGATACTCAGAGTGCCATTCATCTTCCTAAGAACTCTGCTTTTCATTCAAGGACAAAGCACATTCAGCTCAGGTACCACTTCATCCAGACTATTTTGGAGGAGGGTCAGTTACAGCTTGAGAAGATTTACACAAGCGAGAATCTTGCCGATATGTTCACGAAGGCAGTTCCACAGGAGAAGCTGATTTTTTCGTTAGTTTATGTTGGTCTTCTTGATTGATAATTGTGGAATGTATACCATTCGAGTCCTAGTGTTTTTTCCAGTGGATGTTGCATGTACAATGGTGTCATGTAGTTTTAGTCTCCAAGTGGGAGATTGTTGAAATATGATGACTAATCAACAAAGTACTGTACACTCAGCACATATCCTTGTTGGGGTCTAGGGTTGGGTCGGGCCCTGGGCGGGTGTTTGGGGGCGACAACCCCCAAAGTGGGCGAAGCCCGCTGTGGGGGTTTGTGGGTGGCAGCCTCCAAAGCGGGTGAAGCCCACTACGAGGGTTCAAGGGCGGCAGCCCCCGAGAAAAAAAAATTTGCCATTTTTTTGTTGATGAAAACCGACATTGTAATAAAACCCTAAAAAGGCCGACTTTGTTTGTTGCCCTAAAAATGCATGTTATAAGTAGCTGGGATGCTTAAGGCATTGTAATGCTGATGTACTATTTTTGCTAGATAATAAGAAAGATTGGACAGCTGTGTATGGTGGACGTAACCCATTCTAGGTGAATCACGTTAAATCTCTATGTTATCTATGTCCTGTTTTATTACTTTATCTTTTGTATTTAAATCTGCATATAATTGTTAGTTCATATTTTCTTTAGATCTGCTTGAAACCCTAACAGTTTGAAGTGCCTCATAGGAATTTATGCCTAAGTACAATACAACCTGTATAGAATGTATAGTAAAAGTATCAAGAAAGGTGTGATATCTCGCTCTAATATTTTGTGCTCTAGTTCTGAGAATAGTCACCCCACATAATAGAAAAGTGGCATCATGTCCCTCTAAGAGATTGTGCTCTAGTTTCGAGAATGATCCACTATACAAGAGAAAATTGGCAGCATCTTGCTCTAAGATTTCCCTCTGGTTCCAAGGATGTCCTACTATACAAGACAAGATGAAGTGAAGACATCTCACTCTAAGAGACCATTCTCTAGTTCCAAGAATGACTTACTGTACAAAAAGTGATGACATCTTTCTCTAAGAGGTTCCCCTCTGGTTCAAAGAATGTGCCATTGTTCAATGCATAAGAGAAGTATAGTAGAAAGGAGCACTGTGGGTGCCCCCCCTTAGGATGTCAAAATAGATGAATGTTGATATCTTAAGGAAATTAGAACAAGGATACCTACCTTGATCACAAAGAAGATATCTGCTATGCAACAACATCATAAATCCAATACAGAGAGGGCATACTCTTCAAGAAAGGATAAGATAGTCGACAAGAGATGTCTTGTTGTAAGTGTAAAGGTGATCCTTGGAGGAGAAGAGATCTTTGTTCAAAAGACATCTACCCCCAAGAGGAGTTGTCTTTAGACAAAAATAACATCTTCTAGATCAAGAAACAAAAAGAACAAGAATGCAATCCTTTCTCTTGTTTCTAGGTGAAAGGGATTCTTGATCAGGGATGACTCACTTTTAGCCCCTAGAGGGATGGTTGTATTTTCATAGATGTACATAACCAAGTGTAAAAGAGGTCATATTCAAGGATTAACATTCTTGTATAAGAGAGAATCCTTAAGCCAATAACCAACAATTCTCCACAAGGAATGACATCAAGTAATATAACTCACACCATCCACATAATAGGGACAATGAGAAGAGCTTACACAATCTACTAGAGAGAGATTAAACATAAGAAAATGCTTAATGAACTTACATGAACACATGCAAGAAAAGACATTAGTAAATGTAAAATACACATCTCAAGAAGAGGTAATCCTCAAAAAGAAGAAATAATAAGCATCATATATTCCCCAAGGGGGATTAGCCATAAAAACATACCATTGTAAGAAATGATAATCACATATGAAAAATGCAGCCCCTAAAGGAAATAATGATACAAGGGAAAGGAACGAAAATCCTTGCCCCCCAAGTGAGGATAACAAGGAGAAACATTACACATGATCTGATGGTGATTAGTTTCAAGTGATATGTCATCCTAGTGGAACAAATCGTCTCAAGGGAAGGATACATACCTCCCAAGAGATCATTCCTTGCTAAGGGGCATATCATAGTTGTGAATAATTGAAACCATAGAAGAGGTAAGATTTCCAAGAGAATGAAGGAAAGAGAAGAAGTGCAATATTCATTAAAGATTCCCCTCTCAAAGAAAAGAGGAAAACCAAGGAACAAATATATTCTCACATAAGGATAATCCTATGCAAGAAAAGGGATATAATAATGAATGATGCATAATGATGAATAGAAAGAAGAGAAAAATGGACTTCATGTTGCTACACCAAAGTATGTTAAAGTAAAATACTACCACCACTAATGATAAAGAGCTCCCGTTACATGGGCTAATTATGACATAGGGTGAAAAGAAACATGAAGGGAAAAGAAGTGCTAAGGCACGATGTGTTTACCCAGAAATATAGCTAGATCTTATGTGAGACAAATATGTGCAAGATCATATTGAAGTTGAACAAATTTCTTAAATGCACAACATTTTCCAATAAAATGTGAATATAAATCATGAAAAATGCAATATTCAATACCTTTCACTTGCCTAATATTTTTGTTTTTTATTTTGCGGAGGAAAGGAAATGTTCTTGTCATATTTATATCTCCAATAGATTCGTGCAGCTAATCTGTCAAGATGGCAAATATCATATTCCCATGAAGAAGAGGGTTTGTTAGTAGAAGAAGTTTCATTATCCATGATTCTAATTTTGCCACTTTCTATGCCATCTTGAATAGATTTTTGAAAATCAGGGAAATCGTCAGCATTATGGTCATGGGTTTGATGAAATGAACAAAAAGGACGCTTTGAAGAATCTAAGAATTCTTATGGGCTCTCTTGATTTATTATTTTTGAGGGTAATCTTTAAAGTTGTGAAGTCTAGGGAATTTGTCCATAGAAAGAGGGGTACCACTTCCTAGGCCTCTTGTAGTAGTTTGTGTGGGAGGGTTTATAGGAACATGGATTCCATGCTCAAATTTCCCAATTCCTTGTCCTTTAAAACCTTGTTTTGTAATTATATGAAAGCCATGACTATAAGAGTGTTGCAATTGACTAAATGGAGGAATAGGATCATGAATTTATTTGAAATCTATGTGTAAGGAGGTAGAAAAGGATTTGTAGATGAAGGAGGAATATCATGTGAAATGACAATCTCTTTTCCTTTATCAAGCTTATCTTTTTTGGGAGATTGGGGAAGAACATCTTTATCATCTAAAAGCTCATTTTTAGTGATTTCTATGCGAGGTGAAAGGTCATGAATAAAATGAAAGACATCATCCTCCCTACATAGAATTTGATGTTGAAGATAGGTCTTAGGAGAATAAGGAGGATCTAAAGATATAAGAATGTTGATGTTTTCATATTGCTCCGCTTTCTCAAGGGTATGTGTAGAAGAAGAAGATGGATCTATGTTACTTTCCAATGCTTGATCTCTTGTAGAAAGATCATTGGGTAAAGCATTAGATCTCATTTCTTTCACACAAGATACCCTATGAGAGGTACAAGGATTAGGATCTCTAGGTTTAGGATGTATGAAAGCTTTAAGATGATTAACATAGGAAATGCATTTTGTTAACAACACCACCATAATGCAACATAAATGATACATGAAAGATTTGAGATCTAATAATTTGGAAATCCTAACAACACAATATGACTAAGTGCTACGAAGAAAGAGAAGAAACAAGAAATGGAAGAAACTATTATCCCTCACATGATAAATCTATGTAAAAATTAATGTAAGCACATGCGAAAGAGAAAGTAAATCCAATTTATTAATTGCCATTAAAAGTCTCTTAAATGAAATATGAATTTGTTGGAAAAGCAAATCTAAAATTAGGACCTTTTTATGAAAATTAGTTTTAAGATCGGAATTTGATGAAATCTGAATTTGTGTTCGACCTTAGAGAGTATTAAAATTGATAAAGTACACTAATTTTCTGGATCTGAGCAGAAAAATATAGTCAATTCCATCTCCCGAAATTTCAGGAAAAAAGTCGAGGACAATGGTGGGAACGCACATGGTCCGACCAATTTTTTTCAAAATTTTGAGGGATGATAGAGATTATAATTTTAATGCAGAATCCAAAAAAATAGCTGATTTGGGGATGTCTAGATCAGCCAAATTGCAATCAAAGGGCAAAATTGAAAAGATCTTAAAAATTAGGATTGTATGATTTAGCCACTGAAATTTCAGAAAAAGAGAGATTTGAATTGCAACTTTGAAATAGAAATCAGATCTGAAATAAGCGATTAAAATTTTACACCTCACAAGCTTAATTTTCTCAAAATGAAAAATTAGGGTTTTTATGCAATTAACCTCTAAAATTTGCAAATAGATCAAACTTGAAAATGAAAATTTAAAATTCAAATTGCAATTAATCAGATCTACGAATGAGATATTAGAATTAATGTGTAAGACATCGGTTTCACCAAAATGTAAAGTGGAAAATTGGATCCTACTGACTCCCCACCAAGGAGAGAGAAAGGAAGCCACTAGGAAGATTTTCAATTGGGAAGAACTTTACATTCAAAAGAGGGGTTGGATCCACTAGATCCAAATCTAAGGGAAACAAGGATGTGAATTCTGAGTGGATTGCAAGTGGTTGATGTGTCATTTACCCTCTCTTGTAAATGAGAAAGTTGACTTGTTGACTGTGTGGAAAAGAGAGAGGAAATGAGTGAAATGAGGTGCTACCAGTTCGGGATCGCACTGTAACTCCAGATCTGAGATAATTAAAGTGACGTGGATCTGCCCTAAAAATTTGGAGAAAAGTCATCGGGACTGTGGTAGGAATGTACATGGTTCATCACAAATCCACGAAATGAAAAGGGTTCTTTAGTCTCTATAAATGAAGCCCAAAACTGCAATTACAGCTAGACAGCTGCAACCTACACACAATGGAGATGTATACAATGGAGCTGGATAGGGGTTTGCCTTATTCAAGCCTCGGTTGAGGAATCAACCTAGAAAGAAAGTAATTGCAAATGCTTGAATGTAAACAATGGAGATGTATACCTTATAGATCTGCAACTTGTTGATGATGATTGCTTTGCTTCTTGAATGTAACCACAAATATTCAATGAAATGGTATGTAACATGACAAAACCCTAACACACACACATGCTTGCAAATGAATGTTGTAATGTTGCTCCAATGGATGAATGAAGAAGACTTGAATTCTTGAATGCTTGATTATGACCTTGAAATCTTGTGTCTTCTTCTTATGCTCTCTATTTGTCCTCTCCTTATGCTCTCTATTTTTCCTTTTGTTTTTCATCCCTCCTTGAATGAGGGTATTGTAATCCCTTTTATACATGCCTCAAGGATTAACTTTCAACCACCGAAGACCAACAAAGAGGAATAATAAACCCCAAAGATAAGAAATGCATAGAAGATTGGGCAACCCGTAAATATGACCAACCTAAGAGGTGGGGACACGAGCGCCATGCCACCATGCTGCCCTATTTTTGGGGCCCAGACAAGGTCTAACGTAGACACAAGACATGAAGGAGGAAGAGAGAAGGGTTGGAAATATAGAAAGAGGTTCTAGTTAGGGAAGGAGATGTCGTCGCCAAGGTGAGGACCCCAAATGTGATTAAAAATGCAGGGGTCACAATTTTATGACACTACAGAAGGAAAGTATTTTCATCACACTGTCCAAAAATGTGAAAGAAGTATTAAGAACTTTTGGAATGGAAGACTGTAAATAGTTGGAACACCAATGGTTACGAGCTGTAAATTGTCTAAAAAAGATGATTCTGCATCAGCTGATGAAAAGGAGTACAGGTCAATGATAGGTAAACTACATTATGTTGTCCACAATAGACCAGACATTGCCCATGCAGTAGGATTGGTTGCCATATTTCAGAAAAGCCCTAAGGAGACACACATAGATACAGCCAAAAATAATTTTCAGATATCAGAAAGGCACAATTGATTATGGGTTATGGTATCTGCATGCAGGAGATGTTAATTTAAAGGTCTATACAGATGTAGACTACGCAGGCAATGTTGATGACACAAAGAGTATAATCAGAGGAGCATTTTTTCTTGGAGGTAGGCTAGTGTCTTGGAGCAGAAAGAAACAAAGTTGTATCTGTCAATCAACCGCAGAAGCTGAATATGTTGTAGCATATATGAATTGTACCCAAGCAATATGGATGAAACACATTTTGGAAGGTTTCAAGTTGAAGATATCAAAACCGGTAAGGATTTTCTATGACAACACAAGTGCTATAAACATTTCAAAGAACCCAGTGTTGCATGCTAGGACAAAGCATATTGAGCTGAAGTATTATTTCCTGAGAGAGAAAGTCCAAAGTAAAGATGTGTCACTAGAGCATGTATCTACAAAAGAACAGTTAGCCGATATCTTTACTAAGCCTCTACCTAAGGCTACTTTTGAGTATCTTAGAGGTAAGTTAGGGGTTGTACCCCTACATGAAGTCAATTAAGCAAATGTAGAAGCCATCAATCCCGGAGCCTATTGAAAATATTGATGAAGGATTGGTGTTGAGTGGAGCTAGTCCATAGGGGGAGTAGCTAGTTTTAAAGCAGTGAAGCAGGAAACTGTATGGTTAATCTTTACTTTGGCATTACTATCAAAGGGGGAGAAGAACTATATGATTCATATCCAGTTACCAGTAGAAGACATGAAGATACAGTTGAAGGAGAGTTAATGATGGACAAATGTAAACTAGGATTCCTATACTTGTGTATGTGTTTTACTCTCAATCATCACAATCAATGGGTATTGATATCTGTATTTCTATTAATGCCAACAGGGGAGATTGTTGGCATTGCATGAAGATTGCATTGATGAAGTTTAGTGCTATCATTGATGTCAATAGTATCCAGTAATGAAGTTGTATTGCAACCGATATTGATGCAACAAAGTAATCGGTAGTAAAGTAGTGAAGGAAACCGATATTGGTATTATTATTGATGCAAAGTGATCAACTGGTAACCCTAACCAGTTTATAAGAAGAACCCTAATCGATGGAGCTTGGATAATTGGTTGTGATGATCTATGACCGAATGATGATCAGAGATGAGGATGCCACATAAGCATGATGCACATGATGAGTTTCAAAGTGGTTTTGTCACGTGAAGATAATTTTTTATTTTGGGAATGATCAAATGTATAGCATGAACTAAAAAATGTGCGATGAGCTATAGGATCCAATGTGCAGTAATCGAGGAGCAGTCCAAGTTGTCTAGAACAATGTGTAGTTGATTGCTATGTAATCTAACGGTCATGTTTGAACCGATATGTTTGTAATCTCTATGAGAATTGTAGGTTTTGTTTTGTGTTACCAACCTATTATATTTGCTTATAAGGTTGATGAATTGTTTTTTATTGTGTTGGAGAATTCCGGCAAGCATGATTGTTTTCAAACTAAAAGGTGTGTTTGTAGAATGTTGTGAAGGCAGATAGGACCAGAATAGGATCTGATTAACCAAGGAAGTGCTATTTCCAGATCAACAAAGAACCTTTTTTTCTCTAACCAATACAAGAGTTAAATTCCCTAACTAGGTAAGCTTTAACATGCTTCTTGTTTAAATCCTCTAACCAAGTGATCCATTAGCTTGGATTTGAAATCCTCCACCGAGGTTTCCTTTAACAGGGTATTGCCTTTACCATGGTATTGTAGTCAACCCCTTAACTAGGTGGTCCTTAACCAAATCTGTTCTTAACAAGACATTACTGTATAAGATTCTAACAAGGCTTGGTTCCTAATAGGCCGAACTTAAGAAGAGTTCAAAATACTTGCGGGTATTCATCCCCATCGTGGTTTTTCCCATTTGGGTTTCCACGTGAAAAATCATTGTGTCAAGTGGTGAATGTTTTTGTGGATGTGTTTTTCATATGGTTAATTTGAATAACTGGTAAATCCACTTAGATATGTTTAGATGATCAGAAGTGATCTGAAATGAGTTATTACTGATATTAGTGAAGTGGTTTAATAGTTTGGTTAAATGATATTTGAGTTTCATATCTATTACATTGTATCATTGATGTTTTGGTCAACTGGTAAAGTTTGATAGTGCAGTTGCACTTTTTGATACAGTGACTAAACCAATTAGTTTAGTGATTAGTTTCCATGTTGAAAGTTTGTTGGGTGAAAGTTTAGTTAATTTTCTATCTACTCATTCACCCCCCCCCACCCCTCCGCTCTCAGTAGTTGAACGGATCCTTATAGTTTCATCATATTACAAATTATGATTTGATTGTGGTTAGGGTGGTCAGATAGACACCTGCTTCTTATGCTTTACTTGAAATACTACTGCATTGAAATTTCAAATTCTCCTCAAATAGATTCTTTTCTTTCTCAAAAAACAACTTGTAGCTTAGAAACTACATTCAATTATCTGCATATTCTTTTCTTACATAATTTTAAAGTTATGTTTATAACTTATTCAAATTTTTACGTCAAGTTCTAACTCTATTTTTCTATTTTTCATTGCCATTTAAGGGCCTATTTGGCCAACCATTATCTTTCACATACTCTTGAATCCATAAATAAGATTCTCTTTATATATTGGATTGTGTAAATCTCTTAGCCTTTATTGGATAACTTCCTTTGAAATATATGAGCATCCAAATATTTGTTGGCCCTCTCAATTTCTTTTCAAAGGTAGAAGATTCTTGATCATTGAAGGATTAAATTTAACAAGTAGTATTTTTGTTGGTTGTCATTTTATGCTGATATTGCTCTTTTGAATATATTTTTTAGGCCCTTTTAATTTATAAGTCTATTATTATTTTAGTCTTGAAGAGGTTTTCATGGACTTTGATTCTATCACTAGGAAATTTTTGTTATCTACAAATTTTAAATACTCAAGAGTAAACTGTTATTAATTGGGATATGATTTGTTGGCCAAAACAACATGTTGGTCTTGGACTACGATAAGGTTAACTGAAGAGTCAATCTTAATCGGATAGAACCTATTGGAAGGTATAGATAACAAATTCAACCTTGAGAAGATATTCTTATATCTTCATAGGTGTTTTTGATCAGGCTCTAAGATTTGATTTGATAGAAAAGTTTATTTGAGTTGTAATAGTCTCAAAGACATGTACTTCCCTTGTTAGGAAGAGAATATTTTTGATAGTGAATTGTTGTGATAAAGCTCTCTTTTCAACTAATTTATGGTATCTCCACTCTCATACTCCTTCCGCTACTTTTCTTGACCACTTAAGGAATATTTTTTTAGAGACTAGTTGGTCTAAGATTGTTTTTGATAAAGTTAAAAGAGTTTTACATGGACCCAAAAGCAAGAGTTTTACAGAAATTGGGCATCAACCAACCAAACAGAATCAAACAACAAAATAGGGGAACACCCCTGACCGAGCTCAAAAGAAAAAATAAACAACAGGAAACAAAACAAATCACAAACAAACACTCAATTAAGCAAGTGCACCAGCTCCTTATTCTTCTAGATGGTAACCTTGTTTATTTCCTCCAAGTCCTCCATAATGAACCTGGAGGTACCCTTATTGTTGCTCCTGCTTCAGGTTCTAGAACTAGGGCTCATAGTTTTATTGCCACCCACAATAGAGTATTCACCGCCCACTTCTTTCTTTCTGTTACTATCACCAGGATAATCGTTGTCAATATGATTGGATCTGTACTCTGCCACTATGGCATTGATCTTTTCTAGCTCCTCCATATGATTTCTCATGGCCTCCTTGCTTATGTCTACCAGATTCTTAAGGTTATTCTTGATCTCCTCCATAGACTGCTCAACCTTCTCAATTCTTTGCTCATGATTACATTTCATAACCTCCACATCATGGGAAAGCTTTTGGGTCATGATCAAGAGCTTCTCCATTTTTTTTAGGCTCAAGAGAATCAATGAAGATATCAATTATCTCCTTAATCCCCTCTTTGAGTGTATCAATCTCCTTCCCCACCCACTTCCAGCAGTTCTCATGGGTTCTAGTCGCTTCCATCACCAGATTCATCAAAGTACTTTCCTTCTGTAAGCCACTATCCACATCTTTAGGCAGAGTCCCCTGCTTCTCCTTCAGGACATGAAGAGGAATGTTCATTTTGATTTCCTAGTCCAAGGTCTTGGGACCATAGTCTTTAGCAACCAACTTCTTCTTTTTGGAAAAAGGCTTAGTTTGAGAAACCATCTTGCTAGTTGATTTATATTTACTTGCAGCCCATCTCGGGGGGTTCTTGCTGCTATGGGTTCTAGGAGTGACCAACATCTCACCCTCTTCAACTGGCTTATAATCAAGGTCAACAAGAGGTTTGGCACTCCCACTATCCTCCATCTCCATAGCCCAATCAAAGACATCTTGAACATCACTATTAGGGATTTGGCCTTTCTCATAGAGAGAAGACTCAACTTCATGGGCTTTGGCGTACTCCATAATGAGCACAATAAGCCCTTCATGGAGGACCAGATTATTTGAATTCTCAACATGTTTTTCTAGACTATTCTCCAAAGAAGAAACTAGATAGAATGGAATCAAAATAACTTTGCCATGCCTAAACAGATTTAAGATGGTAAAATGATTAAAAAAGATACTGGCATATCTGCCATCAAGCGTAATGTACCTCATAATGAATTTGGCCATATCCGCCTAGGGAGCCATTAGGTCCTTTCTGTTGTTGCCACCATCTGCCATTTTATTAACTCTTAAACACTCCTTATCTTTATCCAAAAAATTTGCCATGTCTTCCTCCCCTATTTTTCTGTCTCTGTAAAACCTTCTGCCATTCATAGCCAAACCTGTAACCGTAGCCACAAAAGTTTCATCCACTTGAAATTCAGTACCATAAGCCCTCAAAACCCCTTTCTTCCACCAGTTGACGAACATTTCCGTGAGCAGAGGATAAGGGCCATGGAGTATTTCCAAGAACGGAACCATTTCCCCATCTTCAATTTCCTTCCACACCTCCTTATTTTTCTTCCATTTATCAAAAGTGGGATGTTCTTTCCTATTCTTGTCCCCACCCATAATAGTCTAGGTCACCAAACAGAAGCAAGAAATGGTACACACAAGACACGTTTCCAAATAGAAGCAAGATAGGGGCCACACCAGAAGACAAAAAATCCAGGCACAAGGGAAGTTTCTAGATCTTCGAATAGGGAAATTGAAAGGAAACCAATTCCCCAACACCTTAATCAAATCATGATTGTTCTTCATTAATTACCGCAAGTATAAATGGTATCATCATATGCTAGGTCGCACAAGTTTTTTGGGAAAGAGTCCCGATTTCTCCAGATTTCTCCACCATTTTTCCGCCATGTAGCCCACCGCCATATTGGCCAATAAATCTACCGCTTTATTGCCTTCCCAAAAAATGTGAGAGATTTTGAATTCATCAAACTCTTTAATAATATCACAACAATCTTTGATCAAGTTGGCAGTAGTCCAGCTAGGATCCGTACGCCCATTCAAATAGTTGATAGTGTTAAGTGAGTCAGATTCTAGCCAAAATCCTTCCATTTTAGCCATGTGTATCCTTAAATGGGCAGGGTTGGCCTCCACAAAATGGTTGGACTAGGTAGTTGGTCTAAGATTCTTAATATTAAGGAGTAAGATTAATTGTTGTATAATTTTTTTTCCCACTAGAAATATGTAAGTAGTTCTCCAATGGGTGGAGACTGTGAATCTTGAGTAGCTCTCAATTCTATTCTTCATGATCAAAATTGCTCTTATTTTCGAAAGAAGGATACTCTAGATTGGGTTTTTTCTCCTAAAGGAGTTTACTATATTTCTAGTTCTTATTTATTGTTAGATGTTCAAAGAATCGCTAGGAGGATTTCCCTTAGTGTAAAAATATTTCAAATAATTTTTTTAGACTAAAAAAAATTTCTTTGTTCGGCTTCTTCATCAAAATAAATGTCTTACTAGGGATGCTATAAAAAATCAGGGATTTCAATGTTCTCTAAGTGAGGTTTTTTTGTATTCAATAAGGAATATTCTCCTCATATATTTTTTCAATGTCCATTTTCTATGGATATTTTCGTACAAGGTTGTCATTTCAAGAAATATCCTTTTCTTTATACAACATATTTTCTAACTCTTGGGCTCAACTAGGTCAAACCCCTATTTTTACATCTTTATTACTAGTGGCTTGAGATATTGGTCATTTTTTTCTTCTATTTAAAATTTTGGTTGAGAGGAATCATCAAAAGTTTTAACGAAATCACAATATATTGAGTATGTTTGGTAGAAGGATTTATATCAATATAATACTCTTTCTACTAAGTGTTCTTTTTATTAGGTCCTTATTCCCTTTGATGCAATTATTTTTAATAATTTGTATGTGGATAACTTCCTTTCTTCTACTTCTCCCAGGTCTCATACCAATCCTTCTATTAAGGTTAATAGATTTGGACATTGATCACATCCTCTTAAACATGTTTTCAAAGTCAGGAATGATGGTTCGTTTATGGGTAATCCTAGACTAGGTATGCTTGGTGATATTAGAAGGTGATAAATTGCAAGATCAATTTGTTTATTTTTTCTTTATGGTTATAGGATTTGGTACTAATAATAAAATGAAAACCAAGATTCATTCTTTTTTTTCTTTAAATAAAGCATCTAAATTAGATTGGAAATATTTTATATATTTGATCTAGACTTTGTGATTTTAGTTTGTCTTCTAAAAACAATAATTATGACTGTTCTTCTTGGAATTTGGCTTCTTAGGTTGACCAAAATTCATTAATTTACTCACTTTAGTTCCATCACCCTTGTTCACATTCCATAGGATTGGAAATCAGTTGCTGATTCCTTTGAAAAATAGGTATCTAAGGCTCTTGAGGGTGGAATTAATTTTGATTGGGATTATTTATCCCCTAATTGGGATACTTGCTTTTTCCCTATAAAAAAAGATGATAGTGGTTGACCATTATGATTATTTCATAATTAATTCTATAATTATAGGTTCATGGCATGATCAATTTTTCAAATACCTCTTTGGATTTTCCTCATCATATTTAATATGATTTTCATTGTTGTTTCAAATTCTTTTATAATCTCTTTGGACATCATGATTAAAATATTTTTATCCTTTTTGCTAAGAAATCATCCTATTTAATTTGTTACTTAAAATCAAAATTTTCGCAAACATGATCAATACAAATGATATTGATTATATAATATTATTTTAAAATATTTTTTAATTTTAAGAAAATGTATCACAATCATTGCCTCATACATTTGTTATCACCTTCTTTCATGCCCAATTTTTAACCATGTGAACATGAAACAACACTATTTTATTTTTTTTTAAACATTAACACGAATACATGATATTTCAATGGAAATGCACTTCCCAGAACGTACACACTTAATAAACACAATAAAACATAAATGAGTTACACCTTAGTTTACTATTTTTCCAAATTTCTTTTTAACTACAACAAAATATAGTATACACTTCGAGCGATAGTAGCAAATAACAAGTTACCATTTCAAATAGGATTAACTAATAGATATTAAATTAATGCTTCTTTTGGTTTCCAAGACAATATACCTCCTTCTTACCCAAGTTTCTCTTGCATTCTTTCGTGATGGGATTGCCTTGCCTGCTATACCTGCACTTGCAAGTTGTCTACTTTCCTACATGTTCAACACAAGGTCAAAGGATTATTAGACACATGATCTTCATAACAAATCATATCATTACTTTAAGTGGATCAATCCTACAATAGACAACTATTGATTTTATAAAGATGAATAAGGGATGCATAATAATAGGAAGGTGTGGCAAAATCAATCAAACTCAAAGAGCAAGACCTAAGGGCCAGACCTAATATATCGGGGGCTCGTCACAAATGGCCTTGCCTATGTGAAGGCGTAGAGACTTCGTAGTTCATAAAACAATTTAAATCCCATCTTATTTGATGGTAAAAGAGTGGGTATGCAACCCTTTCTAGGTTCCAATTCCCCGGACAATTTTCTCATCGGTTGCCACCTACGAAACAGAGACGAAATCTCTAGACAATTTTTTTTTAAAGGGGTCACACAAGGTATTCTCATAGGTTTCTCCAAAGACATACACAAAGGTTCCCAACAGATAACAAGTCTTAAAGAACCAAGTTCCAACTCAACTTACATCCAACACCCAACTAGTTCATGGGGACCATACATGGCTAAAAGAGTAATCACTGATTGTACCATTGCCTCGTTTTAGCTTAATTTTCTTTCATCAATATTATACTCTAGGTATTAAGCTTACTTGACTTGATCATAGAGATCTCAAGCTAAATTTTATCATATCCTTAAGTTTTCAGGAAGAGTAGACCCTATTGGGTCTTTACGTAACCTATACTATCAAATACTTATTACGATACAAGACATCAACTGATGCGTTCTACACAAAAGTCATAATCCGACTCCTTTAGGAAACCAAATTAAGCCAACATAGTAAGAGAGAATTACTAGACTGGATTTCATAAAAATAAGCTCATTTAGATAATTGGTGCATGAACTTAAATCCACAGACAAAACTAACTTGTAGAGGTGTCTAAATTGAAGGTGGTCCAATCCACATGGACAACCTATAATCTAGTGTATACCATGGGTGATCATTTTTTTAAATTTGAAGAAAACATAATAAAATAAATTTTAAATTCAAATTAATCAACCCAATAAATTTTCATTTACATTAAAACACTTTGCCAACACCCTCAAAATAGATAAATTCTAGATTATTCTATCACCATAAATGAGTTACACCAATCATGAGAAAGTCCCATATTTAATCCTAAAGGAGTATTACAACCCACCATCAACTTGAGAGAATATCTTGACCAAAGTTCAAGAGTCACTCGTGTTATTAATCCATAAAATTACAGCATAATTCAACAACCTTTGCCAGCATCCTCCTTGCTAGCGATAAAAGGGAGCTTTTTTTAAAAACGCATGGACATCCATCAAAGCCTAATAAAGTGGGAGTATGTCACAGTTAAAACCTCCAAAAATGCTCTGGTAGATACGTATAATAATAGATACGTATAACAAATGTGGAATCACAGGCAAGGCATGTGAGCTATTTTACCGGATGCCACAACGGGATGTCTCCTGGAATGTAATGAGTACGGGATTTTTATGGGAAAATCGATTTCTATTTTTTTTTTGGAATAAAAAAATATTTATTTTTTAAAGTCTTCCGCAATTGCTATTGGCAGGCGTAAAAGCCCCATCATTCACGCCATCCCTCTCATTAAAGCATTGTCTCCCGGTCAATGTGTTAATGCCCTCCATTTCAAGCTTCTGCCATCGCTTTTAATGGATGACTGTGCCCCTGTCGTCCTCTTTACTTTTCTTGCACGTTTTATTTATTTTCCAGAATGGAAGGCCGCTGCATTCCAATGAATATAGTGGCTTTTGCCACTATATTATTCTCTCTCCTATATCCATCTCACCTTAAATAACAAATGTTGTACTACATTACTAATATTTATGAAGTGAAGCAAAGATCTATGAGTTTTGGTTATACTTGTACAACTTGAACTTGTGAGCATGTGGGTAGGACTTCCTTAGCGAACAAGCTACCATGAATGATAAGTCGAAACACAATTCACTCGCACTTGCATTAGCCCTTCTTTTCTTTTTTATAAGATCTAATGTCTCCCACCATCTCCACAATGGTCAATCCATTATCCAATATGAAAACTAAAGGCAATCCTTATAACTTATGCAAAATAGATTTAAATTAATTAAGGTATGAAACTAAACTATAAATGAAACCATTCTAATTTTGTCTATCGAAAAAGTTTAAACTTTACAATGTCATTCCATTTGTTAATAAAGAAAAAAGTAAATTATGTTCAACATAACAACAATATGTATAAAATCATCATAATTATCATGTACTTGCATTCTCATGTAACTTTAAATATCCAAGTACACTATTATTGCAGCAACATTGGTTCATTTATATCTTACATAAATATAATTTGGATTTACATTCTTATGGAATAAACACTTCTTAGACCACTCCTGAACCTTATTGTTAAATATAAATATAATACCTAAATATATGCACCTAGTAATTTTCTTCAAATCCATTATCAGTAAGGTGGTATTAATGCTTATTACCTCATTAGTATTTGGAATTATGTATTTTATGAGGACTCATAATGTATACAATTAACCTTCAAATGGAAAAGTAGTATACTTATTTAAATCATAACCTTAGTTAAAATGGATGACAATGTCATATAATCCCTTTCATTTTCGTAAATAAATACTACTCATGTAAAGGTAACTAAGCCTCGGGACTATAATCATTAGTTTGGTTTCCACACTTGCTTAATCACAATATTGTAATTTGCATCAATGGGTGGACATCTCAAATTCTATGTCATTATTATTATCCTTCCTGTTAATGATATTACCATAGATACCAAGTTCAATTGTTTTAACAATCATTGTAAAGCCATTAGAATTCCCAACTCTAGAAAAGTTAGCACTTAGATATTTATTTCATTAACATCCATAACATGGATCAGGACAATGGCATTATTTGGCTAGTATAAAATATAGAAGTATCTTCCTTCTAATTAACCATAACCATTTTAATAAGAATTTTAAAGAAAGATAAAAGGTCAATTCCAACAAATATTTTGCTAAAATTAACAATAATACTAGATTTCTACTCTTAGTCTTCTTTCCAAAGTAATAGAGCAAGGTAAATAAGTAAAGTACTCACCTTCTCGCCACAAGGTTTGTTTCCAACCACTCACTTCTCTCAAGTCCAAGATAGGATTACACTTAGTCAAAAATCATCTTTACAACAGAGCATCCTAGCCAAAGAAGCATACACTTTTAGTCATCTTATAAAACAAAGCACCTCCATCCATAATAGGTAAAATAACCATGCTTTATCCTTTTAAGCTTTTGTTCATACGAGGTTCATATTGAATGTCAACTACACCACATTGTGTTTTTAATTTTGCAAAAAGTATAAAGGTTCTCAGCATAATACTATTCTACGTGAGCAATATAATCATAATTAAGATGTAACCATAAAACATATGTTCATTCCATCATACTTGAGCAAAGAACCTCAAAGTAGCATCAAGATATAGAACATCCATGTCTAGATATAGGTGGGCATCACACCTTCACAAAACCTGGATCATATTTCCTTCTTTAACGTTCTCCTATTTATTTCTCATGTATCATTGTAATGATGGCAACAAAGGAAGTGATGAAGGATGATCTTTGAGTGGTCATAATGACTAAGAGCATGAGCAGGGAGTTATATGAGGACTTAATAAATGGTTGCCTCATAAATTCATGGCCTCACATGGCCACCCAAGAGTACATTTGGCTACTCTTTCCTCACTTAATGAATTCCTACCCTAAATAACTCTACAAATTTATGACACTATCAATTCCATAACCATAAAATCTTATGAATCTAAATCAAACTAAACCTAGGTAAAGCAACTAAAAAGTAGCCCAAATGTAATAATGTCCAACATTCTTCCCCTTCTTACATTAATTTGAACAAGAGTGGGAACATTGCAATGATTTAACTCAAACCTTCTAGAGCCTTTGATGAAGCACGTTCACTAATCATTGTGGAAGCACCCAATTGAATGCATTAGTGGATCTCCTAATTGAAGAACCTACATCCATCTGCACAACATGAGAGAACATAAAAGTGGTCTTACCCTTCATGCACAATAGGACACATTTCTTGAAAAAATCCATATGGCCTTCGAGTGTGTCTAATACCCCCTGTAGTGTTTCACATGAGATGCCTTTCCTCAAAAATTCCACATATTCTTCAAGTGTCTATAATGCCTCCTCAAGTGATATGGAAACAATCCCTATTCCATTTTACAAATCACCAACCAAACATCTACAAATGCGACACCTTTCATCAAAAAGCCTACAACTCCTTTGAGTGTATGTAATGTCTCCTCAAGTGCTCGCCAAATCATCAATTAAATGCAAGTACACTAAGTGTATCCACAAGAAAAATCACTCCCCCACACACTAATACATTTGGTCTATAATAACAACGGAGGTTTCTGACGGAGAAGGTATATTGTGACCAAATTTGATTTTTTTTTGAAAAAATGCCCGAGTTTGTCAAAATTCCGACAGTAATTTCACATTTGGTTTCGACGGAGAAGGCATTAGTAATGAATTTTTTTATTTTTTTTAAAAGTGCCCACATTCGTCGAAATTTCGATGGCAACGGGCATTACTTAAAAAAAAAAAGAAAAAAGAGGGCAAGTGATTTGTGCATTCAATCCCGTAGGCTTCTATGTCAACCTCAACCCCTAGCAAGATCAAATGACACACTCACCATTGAAGGTACTTTTGCACAGTCACCATTTGAGGTAGAATCTTCACCTTCATTTTGGATTTGCATAATATGAGGAATTGTTGAATCTTCACCTTCATTTCGGATTTGCATAATATGAGGAATTGTTGAATCTTCACCTTCATTCATTGAATCTTCGCATTTGCATAATATTTGCATGAGGAATTTCGGATTTGCATGAGGAATTTTGGATTTGCATAATGTTTGGATGAGGAATTTTGGAATTTTGGATTTGAATCTTTACCATGATAGGGGAAAGAGGTTACAATAGGTTTCCCTAGAAGCCATCTCCTCTAGGCCCAAGGGCAGTACGCTTTGTAACCCTTTGCCCACACAGAACCATCACCGTACCACTCTTACAAGCCTACTTCCCTTCTACCATGGTTGGAAGTACTCAAAAAGTATGAAAGATTCTAGTATCAAACATATACTTAGCATAAAATAAATAAGTTGTGAAATTTCACAAATTAGATGCAATTTAATGGCTATTATAGATATAATCATAATAACAATGTATTTCTCAATAATTAGTGTGTAGAAGTATATTCATTAATCCAACATCCATTCTATTATATACAAAGGAATTCATACCAAATAGTATTAATTAATCAATTTGTTTTATATTCAGTGCCTTATCAAGTATTAAGTGCTTGGTTTGATGATATTCTAACTGTTGGGCGTGCACTACTTATATCTCTTCATTGGGTACAAAAGTGGTGACCACTCAATAAGGGGTGATTGTTGGAGTGGTGGTGTCTCCTCCTAAACCATGATGTCTCCTCCTAACAACTGGCATGCCTCTTCATATTATTACACACCCTTAATATGTTATCACTGTTAAATATTCACCATCGCTAGAGATTAATGGTGAGGGTTGAGATTTATTGTCTTTAATCCATATAAGCTTGACTATAGTAAATCAATGATTTCCTCCATGAAATTGTGAAGTCTTACTGTGTAAGACAATTTCATCATTTGGACCTTCCGTGAAGAAATGTTAGTTGTTCAAATCGAGGGCATCACAGTCCTCCCCTCCCAAATTTACTTGTCCTCAAGAAAATTTAGGTTTAGATGATCAAATATATCAGCCCCCTCCCAAGCTTTGTAATATTAAGACAATTTTTCTCTCAGAATATTGTAATCATGAGACAAAATAAGGGCAAACTTTCCATATATTGTCTAGAAGCATGCCACACATCTATGACCTTAAACATAATGTTCTCTTTTGAATAAATTCTTGTTTCTTTTTATTCTCTTAGTTGTTAAGAATCATTCTTGAAAATACATTAAGCATGAACCAAGTACAAAGTAGACACATGCCAATATATGTACTATTATTAGATCCTTCTTATTTAGTAGAATGTATTCACTCTTTACTTAACAATGAAACTTTGAGGTTCTATGAAGAGGTTTCTTCTATCATATTTATGAGGCTGTTGTGATTAGTGGATTGGTTCCTCCACAAAAATCCATTCTTCAATTCTCCTCTCTTCTTTTGATGGGGTTCTCTTATGGTCTCCTTCACCATATCTTTCTTTTTTTCTCAGGTTTCCTTTTTCTTTTTCATCGGATATTGCCTAGATAGGCCTTTCTTCCTGCAATAAAAAGATAGGCCTTTCTTCCTTAGTTCTTCTCATTTGTCATGAGAGAATTTCATATTCTTGTGAGTTTCATACATTGTAGTGACTAGATCGTGATTTTCCATGAGCCATAAAACATAAAATATTGTCAAGGCATAAATAATTTTCAAGTCCAAAACTAGATAAAACATCAAACTAGGTTACACATCTTAATCTTCTTCATTTTCTTCTTGTTGATCTTTCTGGTTCTTTTCTTCCTCTTCAACATCTCCCTCTTCATTAACCTTCTTCGTGCACTTGTCTTTATCCACCTTCTTTGGCTTTGTTCAGCTATCCAGATAGAAGTCAAATGGCTATCCCAATGAGGGGGAAATTCTTTTCTAGCTAGTTGTATCATAGTTATGATGTATAATTTAAAGGTCCCTGACTTCTTCATCCCTTCTCTTTTCATATTGATGTTCCTTGCACTACTTGTTTTGAAAATCAATTGTACTCTTCTTTGAATTTCTTGTCAGTCTGTCTTAAATCCCATTGCCAAAAGTTCACTTCTTGTACATCTTCCTTATAAACTGGAGTCCCTCCTTCAATCACATTCATGGACCTTTCAACCAATAGCTTTAATGTGAAAGCTATTTGTTCCGCAATTAAGATCAAAGTGAGTCTACATATAAACTAAGTAACAAACCTCTCTTTCCTTTGGTAGACATGCTCATTCCTTCTCTTCCATAGCAACCAATGGATGTTAGTAGACAACAAAAGCCAAAACACATTAGAAACCTTACCCACACCCAAAACAAAGCCCAAAAGAGTTTTAGACCAACAAGATTTAGTAATAGCCTTAGACCACTTTTTTTCTTATCCAATATTGCTAACATTCTCAAAAATGCTTTGTCCATGAGTAAGGATATTATACAAACCTTTATCTTTAATTGTGAGAAGAGGGATCCCATCAACCCACTTAATTTTAGGGATGAAGTAACTTTCATTAACATTCTTGATAGGTTGTTTAATAAATTGAATATATTTAGTCAATGTATAATAAGTTCTTTTACTCATAATACTCAAATTGAATTCTTCCTAAAGTAGTTCCCAAGTTTTTAATTGACTATTTACGAACAATTTTTTTGTATCAGTCACTCCAAGAGAAATAATTCTTTGACAATGAAGATTTGGACTTACAACAATTAGAGAAACCTATAAAATATAAAATAAATGAATAAAAAACAAATAGACAAATACATGAAAGACACAATTTACCTTGTTTTTTATGTTCTCATCTCACGGATTGAGTGGAATTAGAGGTATCCTTCCTCACCTGATTTTATCCTTCAGTGTTGTGTAGTTGGGAGGAATGTGGTTGCACAAACAAGTAGCATGATATTGAGATTATGATAGATTGGATAAAAAACAAACAACATGTAGGTAGAATAAGTATGTGTATCTGGGAAAAGCGGTTCAATAGAACTTTAAATGTGAAAAATGAAGTCTAAGGAGCCTTGTCCACACACCCATAGGATTTCTTGGTGCAAGCTATGGAGTCATGAAGGGTGACTTAGCTTCCCAAGGTTGGTTCCATGGTTCTCTATCTCACAAGGTCCCTCAAACCAATGCCTCTACTCTCAGATTACTGAGCAAACTGGTTTAGGGATGACAAATGCAAGAACGAGGGATGCTTTGATTGATTTTAACATGAGAATGCAACCTCTCTATGCATGATCCTCCAAATGAAATGAACTAGATTATAAGATGACAAGATTAGTAGTGATACTATCCTAACATGGTATACTAGTTATGTATTTAAGCTATTGATAAAAGAAACAATCTAAAATGATTATTAGATCAATTCTTATTTGCAAAGAGAGAGACTAAATGTTATAAAATTGAGCATAAGTATGATACTAAGAGCTTGCATATATGAAAATGGAGGAATGAGAGCTCTATTTATAGCAAAAATAGGGCAATGGATGACCAAGATTGAAAGAGTTAATCAAGGGTTGAGTTTGAAAGTTGCTCAATCCATGTTTGCAATTTGCACCAATGAAATGGTGACAATTGTCAACATAAGGTTGGGTTGAGAAGAGAGGTAGGAAGCATTAAATGCTTGAGAAGACCTCATGGTTACCTTAGGGGGTAAGGGTTAAGGTTAGGTTAAGATTACCCATTGGATAAAGCTTTTACACAAAGGATAAGCTCTTGTGCAAAGGATTAAGGAATAACCATGGTCAAAGCAATAAATGCTTGATGAGACCCTTGGGTTACATGTTGGTTGAGTTTAGAGAAAGTCTTTAATCATGTTGGAGGGTTGAGTTAACCATTAAAGGTTTGGAAGACTTTCAAAGTTAAGTTGTTGAAGCCTTTAATGGTTTTCAAAGACTTTGAGGGTTTGAGAAGTGACTTCCCCTTGCTTAGGGATGTGACAATATTTAGGAGATGGGTTAGGCTAATTTAGAAGTGATTAGAAAAGTCTAGAAGGGGGTTAGGGATAGGGTTTAGGAGGCAAGTGGGAGATGTAGGATTTTGCAAGTGGATGGAGAGATAATAGGATTTAATTGAAATAAAGTTAATTTAATTCAATTTGGTTGCAATTGGGGAAATTGAATAAATTAGATTTATTCAATTTAGGGTAAACTATTAATTAAATTTGAATTTAATTAAAAAGTGGATAGAAGGGATTTAATTGAATAAAATGATTTATCCCATTAAATGGTAAAAGAGACTTAGTGAATTTAGTTTAAATAAATTGAGTAATTTTCTTAATTAAATAGAGGAATGTAAGTGATTCAATTAAATTGGATTTAATTAAATAGAGGAATGAACATAAAATATTCATTTAGGAATATGGTCATTTTTATATGTCTACATTTTGCCCCTCTTTGAAGTGACGTGTGTGCACATGTTAATTCAAAGAAAATGATGTGTCATTGCAATTTATGATCAATCAATTTTTTTATGTCATTTTGAGATATGCCATGCCCCAGTTTTGATAGTCGATGCCCTAAATTTGATAGAATGATGTTGATAATGCTCCCTCGGGAGATGAATCAAAATTTTTGAAAAATTTATTGGATTGTTTTGGATGATAGAATTTTGAATTTTGGTGTGTTGAATGCATTTATTTGATTCATCTCCCGATAATGATGTCAGTTAGGGTTAGACAGAGACCGCTAGCAAGTTAGATGCCCCATCTCCAAACTCTAATTTCAATTCACCCTATAAAAGGGGAAAAGTGCATTGTTTTGTCTCATTTGTGCTTTGTTGACTTTGGAGAGAGTGACTTTTGCAGAAGAGTCAACATGTTGTTCCGTATTCTACTCATTGATTTGAGCACGTATGGAGGTATCGGAGGCCCGTTGCATATGGACCACCGGTAAGTCAACCTTTTGACCCCTTTTGGATTTTTGATTTTGTCGTTTCTGATATTTTTTTTTAATTTTCTATTCAAATTTTACATGTAAGCGCGTCGCGTCGAAAGGGTAGCGCATACGAAAACTTTCATAGCACGTAGGATCCAGATGATAGGGTAGTGTCCAAATGTTTTAGGGTAGCGCATAGGCAGGCTAGGGTAGCACGTCGAGTTAGGTTAGCACATTGGGTGCATAGGATAGCACAAAGGGTAAGTCGCGTAGTGCGTAAGAAAAACCTAGCGCATAGGACTTGTTGGAGGTCGCATGAGGGTAGGATAGTGCGTAGGTGTAACCTAGCGCATAGGGGTAAATTTGCAGCACGTCGATAAAACCGGCTAGCGCATAGACTGTGGTTAGCACATAGGGTGTGTTAGAGGCCGCATGCAAAGAAAAGGATAGTGCATAGAGTTTGTTTAGCACATAGGGTTGGTCAGGTAGCACGTAGACAAAACAACGTAGTGCATACAAGAAATTTTGATGGGAAAGTGGAATTTTGTGAGTAAGAAAATTTTGTAGGTAATGTCAGGTTTGCTGGGATAAGGGAATTTTGGCCAGTTTCCGTGTCTGCTATCTTTGATGTGTCCAATATGAGTTCTGATACAACTTGATTTGTTTTGCGATGTTGCAAGTTGATAGTGATTTTGATATGATTTTGGATATTTCATGGAACTTGATTTAAATGTGTTCAAAGTTTTCCAAGCTTTGGATATGAATATGATTGATATGAATTTGTGGAGCTTGAGTTGTGTTACAAGATGATATGGAACTTGAGTTGTGTTACAAGTTTGTATGGAACTTGAGTTGTGTTACAAGTTGATATGTTGATGAAACTTGAGTTTTATTACAAGTTGATATGATTTGATGGAGTGATATGATGTCAAACTTGATTTAGATTTGTTCAAAGTTTTCAAGTTTTTGAGATGATTTTGATTTTGATATCCATATGTTGATGAGGGAACTGATATTTGGACTTGCATTGTGTTTGATAGGAGCATCTTGGTGTAGTGCAGTTGCGTGAGCAATTTCCGAGACTGTGGCTATTGATACCACGATTGACACAGGAAGATAGGGATATCATTGATAGGTGTGGCTTGACCTCTTTGCTAGAGATGCCTCAGTTTATTGTAAACTAGGGTTTGTTGATAGCATTGGCAGAGAGGTGGCATAGCGACACAAACACCTTTCATTTAGCTACAGGTGAGATGACAGTGACACCTGAGGATTGCTACCGGATTTTGCAGATTCCTATAGTAGGTGCACTACTACCGTATGAGTAGACAAAGGAGGGAGGGACTGAGGCACTACACCAAATTTTTTAGGATGATACCATTTGTCGATATGAGATCCCATGGTAGGAGTTTTTGGATTTGGATTACGCTCCCTTACCATCAGTTCTAGCAGGTTTCATTGGTGGTTTTCTATGTCCTGACCGTAGGTCGAAGGGATTTTTTGTTGGATGGGGGCTAGTGCTGGAGGACATGGTGACACAGGGTCGTCGTTTTGCGTGGGGATGAGCTATGCTAGCCCATCTATACAGGGATCTTCATGAGGTAGTGTACCTTGGATACGATAGTCTATCAACTGGCATGACACTTCTCCAGGTATGGGCATGGGAGCATATTCCCACGGTGAGGCCATTGGTAGATAGAGATATGCCGATGGGATGCACTTACGCATATGGGTATAGAGGTTTAATTGTCCAGTGTAAGCTGGGAAAACTAGAGCATTGGAGGAGAGTGCTGGATGACATTGATATGGTCATCTGGTGACCATATATAGGTTGTGAGGTCTGGACGGAGGATGGAATGGAGATGCCACATGTCTTCATGTCTTGATATTTGATAGGGTGGATGCCCTTTGTTATAGAGAGATTTTTGCATAGTCAGGTGTTGCGGCAGTATGGGCGGCAGCAGGGCATTCCACAGGGAGCATGTATATACACTCGATGGAGATAGGATATCCCAGATTGGGGTCTTACGATTGACAGCACGACAGCCGTAGATGAGTACTTTCAGTTAGCCGGGCAGATTTGGGATTATGCCCCTAAGATCGTGGATGTAGGGATGACTCATGAGTTTGCAGGACTCTTTGTAGCATGGGTAGTAGCTAGGATATCGGATCTAGTGAAGATGATTCTAGCATATGACGATGATGAGGAGGTAGATGAAGGAGGGGGGGATGGAGGGGGAGGAGATGGAGGAGATGACAGAGGAGGTGGGAGAGGCTGGCGTGCAGTTAGAGGGAGATTGGAGTTACGAAGGAGAGGGGATAGGGATGGAGATGGTGGTGGGAGGGTGATATGGGTAGAGAGAGTTGTTTGGCGGGTGGTCTTGGATAGAGGGAGAGGGGGTTTAGCAATCAGAGCTGGAGAGGAGGAGCGGGTGGAGGAGGTGTTAGCAGGAGTGGGAGGATATGAGGATGTGTGGAGATCAACTCAGAGGAGGAGATCAGATGTATTACCTCCGCCAGCACCGAGGACAAGTAGAGGGATAGGGGGTACCCCTTCATAGGTACCCTTGTAGATGTGGATCCCAACACATGTGGAGGACGCACAGATCAAATCGCTACAGTTGTTAGTGCAGCAGTTGTAAGCACAGATGCTGGCATAGCAGCGTTAGATTACACAGCTGACCATAGAGCGTGATATTGAGATAGAGTGGCGGGGTTGAGCAGAGGAGCTTGCAGCGAGCTTGCAAAGAGTGACAGCAGGTGGTCTGATGAGAGACACCTTGAGAGAGCTGGCTTTGAGAGCCAAGGAGGCGAAGTACTACCGACGCTATTATGAGGATGTGGTGCCTAGGGAGCACCGAGTGCAGAGTTTTACACAGTCGAGATCTAATCGATCTCGAGAGACCAGGCCGCGGTCAGAGAGCAGAGGCATGATGGGGCCTCATAGACAGGATCCACCTTGAGATCCAGGGGCTAAGACATCTATGGCGAGACCATCTCCTTCAAGAGATAGTCACACTTGAGAGACGTTGTCTCCATTGTATTTTTTATCATTGTTTTTGTACTAGGCATAGACATGACATATATTGTATATTGGTCATTTGTTGATATATATATATATATATATATATATATATATATATGACCCCATTTTCTTTGATCATGTGATGTGTTATGGATTTATGCTTTTTATATGCTTGTGTTTATTCCATGATGATACAATGATAGATGTATGTAATGTGAATGCATGATTTTATGAGACATATCTTGAAAATGAGATGCATGATATGATATTCTATGAGATGTATCTTAATATGCAACTAATTGTAAAATGATATGCAACTATTTGTAAAATGATATGCAATTAATTGTAAAATGATATGCAATTAATTGTAAAATGATATGCAATTAATTATTACTGAGCATCCTCATTCTGCATTTGTCACCCTGATATAGCCACATGTTATTTGCTTTTGATACATATATCATCATTGAGCCCTTATTGATCTTGGGATATGTTGAAAATATATACAAGCATAATGGTATAATTGAACCATGATGACCTGAGAAAAATTTACATGATGTTTGATTTTGCAAGATAGCACAAGCGTCAAGGTATAATTGAACCAGGATGACCTAAGTGCGGATTGTGTATAAACAGACAAGATTAAACCATTTGTATGTGTAAAGTGGAATCATGTCTTCAGTGATGTGTTGTGAATCACATCTCGAGACAAGTATTTACACAGTACAAATGATCACCTCGTAGACAAAAGATTAAAAAATATTGGAGTTTCCCGATGTTTCTCTATCTTTGAAGCATTGTGGAGAAAACATAGAGAATCCAATAATTCAAAAAGTTTAAATGCAAGAATAGTCAAAAATTTATGCAAAATGCAACATGTGATACTTCAAAAAATCATCCATCGTATTTCTTTTGTGATTCTTTGTTTTAATGATCAATGTTTTGCTTTGTGATTTACGTGAGCCTTTGGTTGTTGGATATGATATTCTGAGTTTGCAAATAGTCTTGACAATTTGAACATGCTACAAGTTTTTAATGGTTATTGCCCCTAGCTAAGTGTACCTCTTGATGCAGGTATGTACAGTGATTACCAAGCCATGGTGAGATGTGGTGAAAGGCTAGATGGCTAAGCCAGGATATTGACTATGCTAAGTATGTCCTGAATGGATATTTGTGATAAAATGTCGGGCGATGGCTGATAGTGCTTTACTGCGGAGATAAGGATATGGATATAGATAGAGGAGTTGTTCTTTCACAATAGTTCCTATTACCAGGTTTTCACCAGTTGCTTTTATTGTACCTTTTTATTTGCTTTTTCTTGATTTTTTGATTTTTTTTTTTTATAACCTTTTCCGTGCATTAGACTACTCAAGTGTAGTATTTCTTCAGATGGATGTTGTTAGTTGGTTCGTCGAGCACATCTCCTTCTAAAATTGTTAGCTGATAAGCACATGATCCATTGACTGATATGATGACATAGGGACCTAACCAATTAGGTTCAAATTTCCCTTTCTTTTCCCGATCCTACTGATTCCTAGGATTTTCCTTGAGTACTAGGTCACCCACTTTAAAAATCTGAGGAATGACTTTGTGTTTGTAGCTCCTACACATGCGTTGCTGATATTCTTTGAGATGAGTATAAGCATGCTGACGTCTTTCATCTAATAGTTCCAGTTCTTGCAGTCAGTTAACTCGATACTCTTCATCTGGGATTAAGCCTTTCAGAGAGACTCTGAGAGATGGAATTTCTACTTCCAGGGGTAAAATAGCTTCTGATCCATATACCAATGAGTATGGTGTTGCTCTTGTAGGTGTGCAAATGCTAGTTCTGTATGCCCAAAGTGTAGGATTGAGTTGTACATGCCAATCTTTGCCTGCATCATTCACTGTTTTCTTTAGGATTTTCAATATTGTCTTGTTGGATGCTTCTACCTGACCATTCCCCTGTGGGTAGTATGGTGTAGAGAAACAATGTTGGATTTTGAATTTTTCACATAGTTCCTGGAAATCTTGGTTTTTGAAAGGTCTTCCATTATCTGTGATGATGGAATTGGGAATACCATATCTATAGATTAGATAATTAAGGATAAAAGAGGCAATTTGTTTCCCAGTCATGGTGGTCATGGGGACTGCTTCAATCCACTTGGTAAAGTACTCTGTTGCAGTTATAATGAACTTGTGTCCATTTGAAGATGAAGGATGAATTTTTCTAACTAAGTCTAGTCCCCACTAACAAAAGGGCCAGGATGTTGTGAATGGCTGCAATTCCTATGCTGGTGCATGTATAAGATTGCCATGGATCTGGCAATTAGGACACTTTTTCGTAAAGTGATAAGAATATTTTTCCATTGTAGGCCAGTAGTATCCCATCCTTAAAAGCTTTTTAGCAAGAGTAGTACCACTGGAATGTGTGCCACAGATACCTTCATGAAGCTCATGTAAAGAAGAGTTGATTCATTATGATCAAGGCAATGAAGAAGAGTACCATCTAGACCTCGATGGTACAAAGTATTAGCAATAAGGGTATAATGGGCAGCTTGTCAAATAAAGTTTCATTTTTGGTTTCGGGATAAGTCAATGGGTAGGATCTATTGGTCTTAAGATACTCATATATCGTTCCATATAAGGGGGAGTTTGAACTAGTTAAGGCATAGATAACCTGGGATTCCGAGTGGTCATAGGTTGGGGAGAACAGTTGCTCTACCAGAAACTCGTAACGACTCTGTTGTTCTGGAATTTGTAGTAATGAAGCGATAGTAGCCATTGCATCGGTTGCCTTTTTGTTCAATCTTGGTATTTGCTCAAAGGTGATGTTTGCAAAATATTGCTTGAAGTCATCCACCATTCACTTATAGGGTAGCCGCTTGCCATCCTTTGTCTGATAGTCATTATTGATTTGATTGATGACTAATTGTGAGTCTTTGTAGACCTTTAGCTCTGTGATTTTCTATTCTATGACCATTTTGATGCCTATAACCAATGCCTCATATTCAGCCACATTATTTGTGCATGGGAACATAAGCCTATATGATCTTGGTATAGTGTGTCCTTCAGGAGTGATAAATAGAATGCTAGCACCTGAACCATGTTGTGTGTAGGATCCATCAAAGTATAGGGTCCATTATTTGGTAGAGATAGAAAGAATGTCCTTGTCTAGAAATTCAATCTCGATAGTTTGTTTCCCTAGTAGTGGTGCTTCTGCTAGCTGATCTGCTATTACTTGTCCCTTGATAGCTCTTCTCTCTGTATAGTGGATATCAAATTCACTGAGAATCATGACCTATTTAGCCAATCGGCTCGTAAGAGCTTCCTTGCTGAGAAAATATTTGAGAGGATCAATTTTTGCAACTAGCTTAATTGTGTGAGCTAGCATGTACTGGCAAAATTTTTGAGAGGTGAATATCACAGCTAAATAGGCTTTCTCAATAAAGGTGTAATTTAGCTCATAGCCGTTCAATGTCCTGTTGATGTAGTATACTGCTCGTTCCTTGCCTTGTTGATCTTCTTGTGCTAACAATGCCCCTAGAGATTTATCTGTTGTCGAAATGTAGAGAATAAGTGTCTTTCCTGCTATTGGTGGTACTAGAACTGGTGGGTTCATCAGATATTGCTTGATTTGATAGAAGGATTTGGCACACTTGGCTTCCCATCTGAGCAGTACATTTTTATGTAGTAAATGATTAAATGGGAGACTCTTATCTGCTAGTTAAGCGATGAATCACCTGATTGATTGGAGTTGTCCTTGTAGAGACATGAGCTGGTTGATGTTCTTTGGTGGTGGCATCTCCATAATGGCTTGTACCTTTGTTGTATCCACTTCAATTCCCTTTTCTGAGATTATGTAGTCTACCAATTTACTTGATGTAACCCCGAAGACACACTTCTTAGGGTTGAGCTTGACTTGGAATTTTTCCAATCGTTCAAAAATCTTTTCTAAGATGCTTAGATGTTCTGCTTTGGCGAAGGATTTAGCTAGTAAATCATCCACATAGCCTTCCATGAAGGTATGCATCATATCATGAAAGATTTTTGTCATTGCTCGTTGATAAGTTGCCCCTGCATTCTTTAAGCCAAAAGACATGACATTCCAATAGTATGTTCCCCAAGGACAGGTGAATGTTGTTTTATCTTGATCCTCTGGAGCGATCTTTATTTGGTTATAACCTGAAAAACTGTCCATTAGTGATAACATTGCATGGCCTTCTGTGAGGTCTACAATGATGTCAATACTTGGTAAAGGAAAGTCATCCTTTGGACAGGCATTTTTGACATCTCTAAAATATGTGCATATTTTGATACTACCATCTGGTTTTGAAACTAATATGACGTTGGAAATCCATTCTGCATAGTTGATGGGTCGGATGAATCCAACATCCAATAGTTTCTTTAGTTCAACTTTGACCATGAGTGCCACATGTGGATTCATCTTTCATAGTTTTTTCTTAACCGGTTTAGCTCCTGGAGCCATAGACAAGTGATGCATGATTAATTATGGATCAATCCCAGGCATATCTGCATATGCCCAAGCAAAGTTGATTTTCTTTTCTTTAAAAAATTTGATAAATTCTTATCTTTCTGCTTCTGTCAGAGATTCTACAAGGTGTATATTTTTGGCTGCTTCTGTAGTACCAATGTTGATTGATTGAGTGGGCTTAATCAATATGGGTGATTGTTCATGAAACTATTCAGGAAGAGTGTCAAGTCTCCCATCTTTAGGTGCCTTAAAAAGGTTTTCACCCTCAGATGTGTCCTTTATTTTTACTTTTTGTGATCTAGAGCTGTCATTGACTAGTTTTTAGCATCAGATCCTTTATTTGGTTTATTTTTGTGACTAAGAGATTGACACTCCCTTGGTTGTAAACATTGTTACTTTGTTCACTGGTAGAGCCTATTTTCAGATTAATGGTACATAGTTAGTGAATAATAGATTCATCATTTGGGAAAATCGGTATATCATGTATTTCAGGTTCGTCCTAGTTGATGAGGTCAAGAAAGACAAGTGGTAAGGAATCGTTTGGTGGATCAAGTTCTGTTGCGATAAGTGTCAGGATATAGGTTTCATTGTGATTGGTTTGGCTATTAAAGAAGTCCAGGATTCCATCGAGGTCTTCAATGGTATCATCCTCCGTATAGACTTGTTCATAATGTTTCTGCTCGCTTTCCTTAGCATCATAGATATTTGGTGGTCCAAATTCAAGTAGTCTAATTTCTGTGCTATGTTCTTCTGGAGAAAGGGATATAGAACTAGTATTTTCAGTAGCATTTGAGCAGTTACCCCATTCATATTCATTGGAATCAATCTCAGAGTTATCATCCTAGATCTTTTCAGTGCTATAAATAGGTATGTTGAATGGCAAAAATAGATCTTTGATAATTGATACTATTGTACTGGTTTTTTCTGATTTTGCGTCAGATCCTACTTCTATTTTTTGCATTTGTTCGTAGACTGTTTCTTCTCGGGGAGAAATGATGTTGCCCTGAGGTGATTCTGCTTTGTTGGATATTTGCTCATGAATATGAGCTACTGCTATAGATGTTGTCTTCTTGTGAATGATGGACTTCTCCTGGTGTTGCTTCTTTTCTTGATGTTCACGTTTCTTACGGATTGTCTCTGCTTACTCAAATAGTGCTTCTTTCCAGGATTCTTCTTTGTACTTCTTCTTTGCTTTCCACTGAGGTTTTTGATATTTGTGTGGTATTTTCTTTGGTAGTAGAGTAAATTCAAAGCCCAATCCTTTTTTGTCTTTACTAAATTGTGAAGGAGGATCCAATGGTTCTGTGACACCTTCCTGACGCTTACCAATAGGTCCTTTGCCATTGTATCCCAATTGCTGCATGATTAAGTAGCCTTTTCCATATAGGTGTGTGGGTATAGCTGCTTCCATAGTAGCTGCTCTGTCTTCTTTCTCATCTTTGCATAGCCAACTAAGGATATCCTTTTCCTTGCATTCATGTGCTAGAGTGTCGAGTTGAATTAATGTGCCATCGAACTTGGTGATGGGCTGAGTTTCTTGATGTGTTGATGTTGTAGGTAATCCATGAGATCTAGGTGATGTGGGTAAGCTGGTCAAACACATGGGTTCCAAAGAGTATTCTCCCATGCCTTGTTCTTTGATTTTCAGTTTCTACTTGAAATCTCCAGGTAGTGATTTAGACTTCTCTTGTTGAAGATCTGATGCAGAGGGATTCTATTTCTCTCTATTATGCAGAACCAAACTGTCCTGGGTTGCCCCCATTGCATTGCAATGTTGAAATGGATTGTGATCAGTAGATATAGAAACCTCTTGCCCATTGTAAGGGAATTTGACACACTGGTGATATGTAGAAGGCACTGCTTGCATTTCATGTATCCAGGGTTGACCTAATAAGATATTGTATGTGAGGTCTATGTCTAAGACCTGGCCCATAGTATCTCTTTGTATTGGTCCGACTTGAATCGGCAACACCACTATTCCTTTAGAGGATCTTTCTTCATCATCATATGCCTTTATAGTAATCTTTTTGCGTGGATCAATAGACTCTTCTAAGAAGTCTAATGCACAGATAGGTTTTAAGGTACATATATTAAGCCTAGCTCCTCCATCTATCAATACTCGTTTCACTCAGTGTTTATAGATGATGACTTCAATATGGAGAGGAGTGTTATGTGGATGACTTAGTGAGATATTATCATGCTCCAAAAAAGTGAGATTATGAGGTCCTGTCATATGAGCGACCATGGCTTGGAATTTGTCAGCATCGAGATCTTGAGGTACATTTGTTTCCAATAACGCTTGCTCCAATATGTCTTTGTGTTTTGGTTAAAGTTTTAACAATTCTAGTATAGATATTTGAGCAGGAGTTTTGCACAGTTGGCTAACTAGATCATATTGAATTTTGGGTATTGTTGTTGACGTATGTTCCTTCAAGACATATTTTTGAGCTCTTGTTGTTACGTTGATAGATTCATGATCACATTGATCTCGGATTGTGATGACATTGACTTGATTATCTTCAACTGATATATGATTGATGGTGTTATTGTAGATGTGATTGATACGAGCTCCACGTGTATCTTTTGAGGTTGAATCTCCATCCTTGTTGTAGTTTGGAAGAGGATTCTTAAAGGCTCCATGGTCACCATTTGTCTTGAGACCATCTACCGTTAAATCACCTCTATCAATCATGTCTTGAACAATTTTTTTCAGTCTCATGCAATCATTTTTTTGATGACCTTTGTTGCGATGAAAATCACAAAAGTGTGAGTCATTCCACCAAGGTGGTTTGATTTGTGGTTCATCGTTGCTAATTGCTGGTAAAGAGATAATTTTGTTTGCCAGGAGTTCTCTAAATGCTGACTCCAGTGATTGTCCCAGAGGTGTGTAGACACATTTTTGGAAATTGTTGGTGCTACCTCATGAATTGTTATTAGGTCCTCGATTTGTGTGATTGTTTTGTGCACTGTTGGTGTTGTTTGTGTTGGGTTGACCTTGATTGGTATTCGATGTGTATGTGTTAGCGTCTGGGTTAGCACCTTTGGGGTTCTTTGTAGCTTGAGGATTACCTGATAATGCAAGCACAGGTTGCTTAGATTTTGGATCATGTGGTTCATTGCCTCCTTCATTTCCATTGTTCTTATTTCTGGTCCAGAATCTAGATTTGTCTAAGTGGTTGTTGTTTTGGTTATTGTAGTTTGATGAACCTGTTCCTTCTTTGAAGAATTTGAGTGTTCCTTTCTTGACACATGCTTCTTCTACTTGACTGTTGTTTTCAATTAGTTTAGCAAAAGACAGTATGCATTGGAGCTTGAGCCTATAACTCATCTCACTATTCAAGTTATCTATGAAAATTTCCATTTTCTCTTTTTCAGGAATATCTCGAGGATATCATGAAACCATACGCCGCCAATGTTGAAGGAATACCATGAATGTTTCATTTTTTTTCTGTTTCGTATTATTGACATCTAGCATGGCAATAGCATGTTGAATGTTATAGGAATATTGAGTTATGAATTTGTTGACTAGTTCATCAAATGATCTAACACTAGTACATTCGAGTCAAAATTTCGATGGCAAATCGTTGGAATTCCGACACAATTTTGTCACACTACCAACAAAAAAGCCGTTGAAAACTTTGTGTCGAAAGTTTCGACTATCCTTGTGGTCATCGCGATTCCAACATCACCTCCAACCTTTCCGACGACCGCCATGGATGCTCATACCCCAAAAGAATACTGTCACGATTTTGGCCTATCATCAGAATTCCAACTCCAAAGGGTAAAATTTCAATAGAGGAGTGTCGTCGGATGCACAACATCCTCGTCGAAACTCTCCTGGAGGTCATCGTAATTCTAACAACGAGAGATGATGTGGGTCAAATGGCTTTGGCATCGGTGAATGAAAGCATTGAACGAGTTCTTTTTAAAAAAATTGCATTAAACATTTTAATTTATTTGATTCAGTGTTATTTGCAAAAAATGATTATCAATGATGTTTCCTTTCTCCAAGAATTGTCTAGGATCTTTCTGTTAGATAATATGTAACATCGAATGACTAAATTTTTTCTGTACAGATACTTATTTAATTTAATTATTATCTGAGCGTGAATTAAAATTTATATCTGTACGAAAGTAGAACATACAAGTTGAAGAGTCATGTGCAAGCAAATTTCCTAAAAGAAAGCAAGCAGACATTATCTTGAATGACATGGAAACAAGCTCATCAGCTGCCTAGAAGAGAGCAATTGGAGAATGGCAGAGGAAAGTGTTTAAGGGTGATAAATAGATAGAGAGTATGCAATACAAACAAACAATGTCTGGAGTGTCTGATGTGACGTCTCTAATTTATATCTGGAGGAACTAACTAGTTTTGGAGTTCCTACGAAACCTATTGGGCCATGCTTTGGAGGAAATCAATGTGTTCATGCAAGGAGCACCTTTTTTCTATTATGAGAATGATGGTTTTGCACCGAAGGATATTTGGAAGTCAATATCCAAAAATTTCTATAGTGTGGAACAAGAGTTGGCGGACTCAAAGTATAATTGTTAGCTTTCAGAAAACCAAGAGGTTATGTACACAATCTCCCAATAGAAGAGCGATTTCAAGAATAACCTCTCCCCCCCATGACTATTCAGGAAGCACTTCCTCAAACAAATGACTATTGGCCTCCATGGGATCAAAGAAAAAAATTAAAGCATAGACTCTAGACGATGTGGTGGTGTCCTTCGTGAAGAACTCTACACTGTAATTGAAAATTCACGAGGGAAACTGCAAGATAGTGAAGAGAAATACAATCTTGAAAAGTGGGAGGAATGGATATTGGTTTGGGTGGGGCCAAGTCAAGTGGCTCCTCTAGAGGTTGACAAGATAGAAATCATATTAGGATTTGAAAAAGATCACACTCGTGGAACTTCATGTGCGAGTGATCGATTGCGGTGTTTGGGTAATGCATTCCAAATAGATACAGTTGCATGCCATCAGGATAAAATTCCTTAATCAAGACATTACCCATTTGGAATGCAACTGTATCTATTTGGAAAGCATTACCCAAACACCAGAATCGATCACTCGCACAAGAAGTTCCACGAGTGTGATCTTTTTCAAATCCTAATATGATTTCTATCTCGTCAACCTCTAGAGGAGCCACCTGACTTGGCCCCACCCAAACCAAGATCCATTCTTCCCACTTTTCAAGATTGTATTTCTCTTCACTATCTTGCAGTTTCCCTTGTGAATTTTCAATTATAGTGCAGAGTTCTTCACGAAGGACACCACCACATCATCTAGAGTCTATGCTTCAATTTTTTTCTTTGATCCCATGGAGGCCAATAGTCCTTTATCTGAGGAAGTGCTTCCTAAATAGTCATGGGGGGGAGAGGTAATGCTTGAAATTGCCCTTCTATTGGGAGATTGTGTACATAACCTCTTGGTCTTCTAAAAGCTGAAAATTACTTCGAGTCTGTCAACTCTGGTTCCACACTATAGAAATTTTTGGATATTGACTTCCAAATATCCCTCAGTGCAAAAGTATCATTCTCATGATAGAAAAAAGGTGCTCCTTGCATGAACACATTGATTTCCTCAAAGCGTGGCCCAATAGGTTTCGCAGGAACTCCAAAACCAGTTAGTCCCTCTGGACATAAATTAGAGACGTCACATCAGACCTTCCAGAAATTGTTTGTTTGTATTGCATACTATCTATCTATTTGTCACCCTTAAACACTTTCCTCTGCCATTCTCCAATTTCTCTCTTCTAGGCAGCTGATGAGCTTGTTTCCATGTCATTCAAGATAATGCCTGCTTGCTTTGTTTTAGGAAATTTGCTTGCACATGACTCTTCAACTTGTATGTTCTGCTTCCGTACAAATATAAATTTTAATTCAAACTCAGATAATAATTAAATTAAATAAGCATTTGTAATGAAAATATTTAGTCATTCGATGTTACATATTATTTGATGGAAAGATCCTAGACAATTCTTGGAGAAAGGAAACATCATTGATAATCATTTTTGAAAATAACACTGAATGAAATAAATTAAAAATGTTTCATGTAATTTTTAAAAGTAGAACTCGTTCAATGCTTTCATGCACCGACGACAAAGTCGTCTAACCAACACCATTATGCATAATAGAACAGATCAATATAATAGGCTATTATAAAGAATATATACAAAAATATGAAAGAACATTAAATTACCATTACAAACCCATAAACCATTAAATAGTGAAAATAGATATAAATTTGTAAATGTCTCCCTATAAACACCACAACCATAACCAAAACAAAAAAAAATCTTACCGGCAAAAACTTGGCTGGTGAGTTGCAAGTCTACAACATCTCTCAGATGATCAAACTGTTTCTTAATTTTGTTCTTCTGGTTAGTCAATGGATTTAGTTGCATGTTCAAGTTTTCTATTTGAAGCCTTGTATTTCCCTATATTTGAGACATAATAAAATTCTTGTAAGTAGGAAATTGATTCAAGAGTTATGTGTGAAGAATTTGGCAAAGTAAATGATGACAATCAAACTCAAATTTTATCTATCTTGATTAAAGAATTTTATCTTGATGACATTAAATTAAAGTTCTTTCTCTTTTTTTTGGTGATCTCTAGAGCAGAGGTTGCTTTGCATCAACTTGGGATACATTTAACTTGTGTTGTATTTGCAGAAATATGTATCCTAGGACGATGCAATGCAACCTCTGCTCCACCAATACCAGATACAAGAGAAAGTACTTTAATTTAAAGCCATCACGATAAAATGCTTTCAAGACATATATTAGGTATAAAATGAAGCCTACCCTATCATTTGAGGGGGTTTACCTACAATTCAAGTGATCTCTTAATTATAAAATAAAATCAATTCCAAGTGAACATGCAATCAAGCATTCATCAAGAATTGAAGGAGAAATCAAGTTAATAAAGATATCATCTTTTAAATTAAGAAATGGGCAGGAGATTAAGAATACAAACCTTCCATATTGCACACTTCAAGGTATATTAAAATCAGTTTAAAGTGTATTCATTTAGGGACCTTTCATAAAATATTCTCAACTTACATATCATAAAAGGGTCTTAAAATATTCATTGTTTATAATGATCAGAATTTGGTTGTTCCATACACCTTCCTTTACTATTTTAAAAATATCATCGACAAAAATATTGTGCAGCAGTAGTATAGAGTGCATTTCATCTATTTTATGTCTAAATATTTCATCATACCACTTTCTTTTCAAAGGTGATTGATCGATTGTGGTGTTTGGGTAATGCGTTCCAAATAGATCCAATTGCATACCATTTATCTATCTTGATTAAAGACTTTTATCCTGATGGCATTAAATTAAAGTTCTTTCTCTATTTTTTGGTGATCTCTGGAGTAGAGGTTGCTTTGCATTGACCTCGGATACATTTAACTTGTGTTGTATCTACGGAAATATGTATCCTAGGACGATGCAATGCAACCTCTACTCCACCAATACCAGATAGAAGAGAAAGTACTTTAATTTAAAGCCATCAGGATAAAATGCTTTCAAGACATATATAAGGTATAAAAGGAAGCCTACCCTATCATTTGAAGGGGTCTACCTACAATTCAATTGATCTCTTAGTTATAAAATCAATTCAATTCCAAGTGAACAAGCAATCAAGCATTGAAGGAGAATTCAAGTTGGTGCAGGTGCATTTGGAAGACAAAAGGACTCAATGAAGCCATTAAAGACTTTTGAAGGTCTTAGGAGTGAAGAGCCAATCAATTATGATATCTTAAGGGGGAAGCCTTAAACAACACACACTAAGCTTTGACTACTTAGGTGTGTTGTGTGCCCATTCCTTCCCTTGATGTCCCTTCCCATTTGTTTCCATTAAAAAGACAATCACCGTTAGCATTTGAATTCAAATAGTGTTCTCGCGTTTGACTACATAGAACAAAGCAAATGGCATAAGAAACTCTCATCTACCTCGCAGCTGTCATAGAATACCTCCCTGAGGAGATATTCTCATGTCCTTTCCTTCTTTATGCTGTCGATGAAATACATAAACGTCCTCACAATGCAGTCAATGCAACAAATAGCTTTCCATTTCGATCAGTTTTATTTGCCAACGTACTCTCTACCTGTGCCAAAATGGGAGCTTTGGAACAGATTATGGGCTCCCATCAAAGCAGAAGGTAAGGGCAATTAATATCATATGCTTACGGTTGGAAATGCTTTGTTTGACATGTTTGGAAAATGTGGAAGTATAGACATGAAACCGCATGAACTGTTTAGTGAGATGCATCAAAGAAACGCAATCTAATGGAATGCTATGATTGTAGGATATGCACAAGATGTGTTTGAAATGGATTTAGAAACTTCCAACCAAATGTGATTAGTGAGTATAGATGTTGTAGTGCAACTGCCTAGGTACACATGCATGCAAAATATGTAAGCTTAGATAAGGCATATGAACTATTTGACATAATGCCTCAAAGATCACCCAATATCCAATGACGGTTGGGAGAAAGAAAACATCAATTTTTTGATAATCTTAAATTTTTCTTTATTCATCACTATAAATCTATTATGAATTTAGTCTCAATATTGCAGAAATTTATTCTATTATGAATGCAATATTTAGGGATGTAATCTTTATAATTTTTTTTTAATTAGGAAAAGGTCCTAATAGAATCCCCAACTAATTAATCTAGAGAAAGATACCACTAAAGAAAGAAATCCAATCCTCACCACTATGGTCTTGAAGGCTTTTAAGACACTTGGATTCCTATTTTGGCGAGCTTTTCCTTGACCCTATGTTAAGATAGTAAACTAGTTTGAGAGAATCTATTGGGTGGGAAATTGTGTATGGTTGCAATTATTTTCATGCATGGAAAGTGATTTAAAGTTGGACCAATAGAGGATAAGTATTTCTTGAACCTTGAAGGACATGTGTAGAGCACCGCATGGATGTTTCTCCATTATTGAACTCTTTGAATATGTAAGTAAATTATTTTTGGTTGATGACACAGTAAGTGTGGTATTTGTCTTTTCGATATGTTGTGGATAATATTAATCAAATATGGAATTTTTTTGATGCTATATACACTATGTTTTGGATTGAATTTAGGTAAGCGAAGAGCTAATGGAAGAATAAAAGAGGTAAACAAAGGAAGAAGAGTGAAATAGGTGGTTTGGGATGGAGGTTACAAGTATATATGATAATTCGTATGGATAATTTGTTGTCTATAAAGAGGCAAATAAGCTATCACAACTTCAACATGAATGAATGCCTCATCTACAGAAGTAAAAGGTACCTCTAATGGTTTAAAAATTTGTCAAAATAGTTAGTATATACCAAATAATCAAGTGGAATATCCTTTAGGTAACTAATATTATCTTCGAACTATTTATTTTGATTTTCATCATATCCTTTCCATGTGCATTTCCCTTGGTTTTAGTCCCATTTTTTCTTTATTTTATTCAAAACAAAATTTATAGATGCCTCTACTTGTCTCACCACTCATTAATTCTTTGGGATTTTCATTCCATTCACCAAGGTTGGCATCTATTCTAAGACTTTCTGTCATGGCCAGGCTAAATGATTTGCCTCTAGTTTCTCTCCAATATAGTCACCTAGTAGCATGTGAAATCTATCTCTTCCTAATTATTATTCTCTCCATCTTGTTAATGACCATTTCATTAATGAATCCTTCCTCATAATTTTGGATAAGTGAGACAATGTTAGCTCAAGGAATCTTTTCAATCCTCTTTCAAGATTCTTTCCCAAGTAATAATCTTGCATATTGGAAAATAAATTACGCTTCTATTTTTCCAAGCTACTCTTCCTTATAATGTTTAGATTTATTCTAAAGTGCTCATTGTGACTCATGTTTACTACTCTTCCTATTAGTCTCATTCCAATATCTCCTACAAAAATATGGAATGATTACATTTATATTTTATTTGTGTCTCCTAAATATCCACAAAATTTAGAACAATAATACAATATTTTAATAATATTTAATTGTAAAAGAAAGGATTAAAATGGAACTAAACACTCTAAATAAATTAATCAGGGTTAAAGGGATAAACTAGGATCAATTCTTGAAGGCAAGATCTATTATCTCAAAATTAATAGATTCATGCAAGAAAAGAAATATTAAATCTAGAGATAAAATTCTTGAAAAATTTAGCTAGCTAAAAGCAAAAGAATGTTGTCAAGCTCTCATTTTTGCATAGACTGGCAAAGGTTGTAGAGGAGAAATCACTATTGAACTTACCCCTATCTCATATAACCCTATGTTGGCTAGGCCCCACAATAATTAGAAGATCCTAATTACTACTGTCCTAAACCTTGCATTGACCGTCACAATTTCATAGTGAATTGAGTTAATTAGTCCATTAGCGAGATTGGGAAAGAGTTTGGTATTGAGTTAGGTGTTGGTGGAAGGTTTAAGGAGGTACACTATCATCATAATTAATGTTAGAGGGTGTTGTGTGAAGAAGAATGGCCACAAAAGGAGTGACTGTCCTAAGTGCTTGAGACTGTCACAAAAAGTGAGTGTTGCAGCAGTGAATCTTCCTTTGAGCTTTGTGTGTTTGGGAGGGTAAAGACCCATGGTGGTATATGTTGAGTGGTTGGGAGGGTAAAGACCCACATATCAACTATCTACTTTGACATTCTAGCATGGTGTCCACCTACTCTAAAACCTTGTGGGCACTCTCTGTCTGATACTAACATATACATAACATGTGCCTCTCATATAACCCTATGTTGGCTAGGCCCCACCATAATTAGAAGATCCTAATTACTAAAAACACTAGATTCTCCCCTAAAAGTTTGTTGAGTCATAGAAGGCCTAGCTTGATAGCCCTATAGTCTCTCATACCTAAAATATCCTTATGTCTATGATGGTCAAATGTGACTACCCTATGGCCCCTACTATGCTCTATTAGACCTTTGTCCCTAATATTGATACTATTGGGTTTTTCTTTGTAAATCATATAGTAAGTCTAAATTATCCTTCGAATGATGGGGAGGCCTATGGACATTTTAGTCCCTTAATCAAGGCTACAAAGTTCTCTCATGCCTCTTGTGTCCTCCCATGTACCTCCTTTTCCATAAGAGACTTTGCCATAGGAACCCTAAAGTCATTTGGAATGGCCATGTGTAGGAAAACTAAAATTTTGGGCTTTCCACCCCTAATAAAATAATTGACAAGTAACTTGTCTTAAATGTAATCTACAAACTACAAGAACTCCAAAAACTAACTCTCATGTTGAGCCACTATGAAATCTTATTATGTAAATTGTGAAACTCATCTATGCATCTCTGTCAAAAATATTTTGAAATAGAACACACGTTGAAGCACTCCAAAATGGTATCTAGAGAGGGTTTCCAATGTGAGTTGGTGCATTTTATCCTCTCAGTACCACAAGGTGGAAGCAAGTCCTCTCAAAAATTGCATTGAAAATTATGCCTTTAGGTTTCTCACATATAGATGCAACCCAAAGCATAAGTCCAAGCTAATTAGTAAACAAGACTTATCCTCAACCCCATTTGTGGATTTTAAAAATGTAGAGGATTGGAGATGAAGCAACTCTCGAATATGATCCTTTGGCTCATGATATGTGCTTTCTATAGTCTATATCTCTTGTATTTATGCATGATGAGGCTAGGTAATGTGTATTGATCAATATTCTATCTCCTCTATATGTATTTCCCAAATTTAAGGCGAACTCCTAATAAGCTCCCAAGATGCAAGTATATGCTCCTCTACTACAGGTGGATCCTCATGGCTTGTAAGATTTGAGGTCCATACTCGGGCTACTCATCTTGGTGAAAACTCTCAAAGTGATATGACCCTTCCTTCCATTTCCTACACCCTATTTTCTAACCCACACCTCATAACGTTTACCTCACTTCCTATCATTATTACCTTACATCTACCTTTCATATCCCCTATCTTAACCTCCTCCACTTTCCTACATCATATCCTACACCATAACCTCATACACACTTACTTTTACTTCACCTACCTAACCCCATTCCATCCTTCACATCCTTTTATCTCCCTCCATTCACTTTCCTAGCTTCCAAACCCCTAACATATCCTAACTTACTCTTTTACCATTACATCCTTCATCACTTACCTCCCTATCTTATCCTAACCCACACCTCATAACCTTATACCTCTCAGCTTCCATTTTATACCACCTTCCTAATGGTACACTTATGCTCCCCTCCAAAACACCAAGAAAAAATAGCACTCGATCACTACACATTGCTCTCACGGTTCTGCATCAGGGATTTTCTGTCACTACCATATATACCAGCATCCATAATTAGGATATATTTTACATAATGGCACTCAATCATGCAAATTTAGGTCATCCATCCCCTTAATTAGGATATATTTTAAATATGGAAAGTAGTGTTAATATGTTTCAGGCTAACTATATTATTCATTATTTAAAATACAGTGTTTAAATAATACATGATTGTAGGATTGTTCAATGGTTTAGGTCTTGTAAGAAATTATTCTTTTAAATAGATCATATCATATTATAGAAACCTCTCACCATCTTTGCTATTGCCAATTAATCTGATAAATATATAATAAAATTTGAATCTAAATATTTGAATATGTATAACAATGAATTTGTTGATTATACCCTACCTTTTTCCTGCAGCGATTAAACCCACAGGGAACTATGTCCACCTCCCTCCTTCATGTTCATTAGGGGATGGCCCCTACCTGCATGTTCCCTATTGTGATCCCCATTGTGATCCCCTAATATGAAACCAACTGGAAACAAAAGCGATTAAAAGTCACCTCTGATTCCATGGAGAATCTCACCACTAGTTCATTGTAGAGCTTAGGTCTCATCATAAAACACTTTTTTATTCTTTTCTACAATAAAACCCTCCAAACTTAGTGAGTTCGAAGAGGAATCCAAGTACGCCATCTTCATTTTCAGCAAAGTAGTTGAGGCAGCCTAATACTTGATTTTTTCTATCTACAAATTTTCTTCTTAAGGAAAAAGGTATTTTGGGAACACTAATGCTTTTGGTGGGCTCATATTAGTAGATTTGATTTAGGTTGCAAGTAAAAAATCCTTTTATATAATTCCTAAGTCTCTAAATGCACTTGTTTTCTCTTTCAATAGGTGGTTTATTATAGGCGTCAAGGAATTAATACAACAAAAGGTTTTTGTTTTCAAGCACTTCTCTAGATTGTATCAAAATGATTTTGGTAAATATTTTTAGTTGATAAACAACGAGTTTGTTTTTTGAGTTATTTCAGAATTATGTGGAAATTTGATTTTTTGTTGAAACTGATTTGATTGGTTCATAATAATTGATAGATATAGTAATTTTTGTGCAAAACCTTTCATATGCATGAATTTTTTTGATATTTTAGAAGTGTAAAAGGTCTTAAATGAGTAGGACAATAGAATGCCACCTATAAGATAGCCCATAAGAGTTGGTAGCATATATAGACAATGCCATGAATAATATTTTTAGTATGGATCTTCTCTACTTTAGTCTCTTTATGGATGATTATAGGAGTCACTTTGAATCAAGATGAATAAGATTACTTCTCAATTCTTAGGAAGGAGTTTCAAACATGTAAAAATTTTGATGAGAGACATGAAGATCATCTTTATTGAAAGGAATCTAGGTAAAAGTAGAAAATTCTTGTTTTATCCTAAGAGAATATATATGCTAATATTTGAAATGTTACATCTAACAATTTTATAAGGAAACAACATATATGCAAAAAAAAATAACACACAAAAGATCACATAACACATTAGATACCTTAGAAAAATCCTTTCAAACTAAAACTTAGCAACAAAGGATCACTCAATGTATTGTCACAATTATCATCATCACAATACATTCATAGAGCATCTGCTCATCTATCTTAATTACCAACCATTTCTTAAGAAATTTTGGTTGAATAATTGTTGCAAAATATAATTTTTTCATGTCTTTTTCCCAAACATCCACCAAATAGATCAAGCCTAAAAATAGAAATCAGACCTCTCGATTGGTTGGAGTTGAAGTAGTGGCATCAACATCGAGGGGTAGGGAGGTAGGGCCCTGAAGTATCCTTCTTCAATTATTGTATAGAAAGTGGCCAACCCTGTGATCATTCCGAACCAAGTCCGATAAGTCCCTAGCATGGGTCGAAAAAGGAGGATCGCCATGGTATTCAACCCTACTATTAGAAGGGTGTCCAGCATCACTTTTCCCATCAAAGCTACAGTCCTCAGGCTGTCTTGTGTTACCCATGCTTAGGGAATTTGGTCAGCCAGATCACTATTCCCCATGATCAACCAGCGAAGGGATGCTTACGCAAATAGTTGTGGTTGAAGCCAATGAAGATGGATAGAGATTCGATAGTGAGTGTTCGCCTCCACTTCCACCGAATCATACTCCGTCACCACTTCTAGCCTGAGCTGCAGAACCAGCTGGTTTCACACCAATGATCTTCCCCACCATGATTAAATCCACAGGTTCTCTATAGAGGCGGGACGAATGAGAGGCGAGATTTATGAAATGACTTAGTCTTTTCTTTTTTTTAAAGTAATGCACGCAGTCATCAAAATTTCGACGAACGCAAGAACTTTTTCTAAAAAAACCCAAATGTCATTGCCAATTCCTTTTCCGTCGAAACCAAATGTTGCATTATCGTCAGAATTTTGACGAAATCAGGCATTTTTTCAAAAAAAAATCAAGTTTGATCACAATATACCTTCTCCATCGGAAACCTCCATGGAATTTTAGGCTAAATGTATTAGTGTGATAGGAGGTGTGATTTTGGATAACCATTCCATTGTTTGTCCTCCCAAACTTCTTGGGAATAACCTCATTAGATAGGTGTCATCGTGAGCAAATTAAAGTCTCATGGTGCCGAATTCTCGAACATGATCACGAGGATCACTTTTTCCATCGTATTTATCAAATTTTGGAACGTCTGAGTTTGGAGGAAAAGGGACCATGTGTAATCTTCTGTCAAAAGGATAAGGACAAATTTCATTTAGCGAATACCATACTATTGTCCCTTGTTGCATGTCTTGCATTTTTCTTTGTAACATTTGCATTTGTAGAGTAAGGGCAACCAAAGGCACATTGTTTTGCCAAGGGAAGACTTCTTGCCTTTCATTAATACTAGGTTGAAATGGGGTATGGAATGGTATGTTTTGCTCAAGGATGTGTTGCTCAGCGATGTTTTGCCCTGGTGTATTTTGTTCTGGTATGTTTTGTTCAAGAATATCTTGCTTAGGGTCATGTGCTTCTCCTTCTCATTGTCGTTCTTGATACTCGTAATGCTGAGATCTTGTTCTAAACATGTCTGTGTCCAAGTCTTCAGGAAGTTTAACCCCTTTGCTTGTAAGCATGAGTAGGTATTTTTCTTTGTCATTTTCCATGAGTCTTTCCACAAGTTTTTGAAATGAAGCACTCTCTTGGCATTCCTAAAGAAGTTCTTCAGAAATTTTGGCATCCTCTAGGCTCGGATGCTCGAAAGGATTTGATAATCTCCAATTCATGCTGGATTCTAATTGCATTTTGCTTTGTTTGTTTTGTTGAGAGTGAGTAACAACAGGCATCTAGTAGAAGCTTTCTATGATAAAGGGGATAAAATCCTCTTCGATGTGTTGCTCAGGGGTTGGTGGTTCAAATTGGGATATGTTGTAAGTGATGCACTCGTCGGGAAAGAATGTAGGATTGATCTTTCCTCCACGGTTTATGATTTGACTGAATGTGGATTTTTGACAATATGCCCTAGTCTTCAACAGCTCCTTGTCAAATTCATTGGATTTGTTTTGGATATAAAGTTTGATGTGATGAAGAAATGTTCAATGAGATTTGAAGAGTTGATGATTGATGTATACAAATTTATTTCTTTTGACAAATTTGGAAAAACTTGGTTTTTGTTTCTTTAACTTAGTATTACGATAAATATTCTTTCTGTTACACCTAATATGGAAAGCTAATGTACTAAGAGGGGAGGGGTGAATCATTACTTCAAATCCTTTTCTCAACAATATCTTTACTATTATGCATAAACCAAAAACTATTGTAACATAACATAAAGCTAAAACAAATGAGTAACAATCATACATGATTCACTCCATAACACATATATTTTGGTTATGCAGAAACTCTTGGTTAGAGAGGAAAACTGCGGTGGGTGTGGCACCCACAACTTCACTACTGCAATAATAAAAAGTGCTCGGTTAGAGCTACATATTTAGCTATTTCTGGTAGCTTACCCTGTTAGGAGTAACAAGATCTGTTAGATCTACCTTGCTAAAGGATTTTAGAACACTATATATATGTTGCACCTGGTTAGAGGATTTACAATTTATAGACTTGATTATAGTCTTTTACCCTGTTAAAGGTTTCTCTTACAACTTCAAAATATTACAATAAGACTTTACAAATATCTGCAACTTTACATCTGAAATGCTGTAGCAGATTCTATGTGCTCAAAATAAGATTACCTTGCCTATAGCATACCTCGGTAACTCATAAAGTAACTTGGTAAACCCTTCTGTTTACTCTGTTCCTTGACTGTTCTCTGATAACCTTCTCGGTGACCTCTGTGTCTCTGTAACAGTCATAATACTCTGTGATTTCTCATGTATCACATAAGTCTTGCTTCATACACATATGCACACACATTTCTCACATTCATATATATTTCTAACCCTAAATTCATGTTGTATAAATAGACTTCTTATGTTGGTGATCTGATTCATTGCTTCAATCTTACAAACATGATTTCTTGAATAAATAACCATGCAAAATATTTCATTGGTTAGATGACCTCAAAATTATACAAAATCTAGATGTGCAATTTCCAATGTGATATAATGGTTCTGTGTGCCTCGATCTTGTAACACGTTTTCATATGTGTGTCCAAGTTCAATGAATATGATAACATGTTTCACTCAGTGTATATCAACTCGGTGTATTATCTTTACTTCTCGGTAGACATGAAATAACACTCAGTAGACAGCTCGATGTATACTGGGCTTTGTGACTGTTTTCCTTCTGTAACCGGCTAGGCTGTTCATACTAACTAAATATTTTAGTAGTGGTAACCGACTAGAGTATATAGAATGACTTTGTATATAAAACTAATGGCAATTTGATAAGTAGTAATAATCTCCCCTTTTGACATTAGTTGAGATGTTTGACAAAACTACTTTCAAAGTCATTACTCAAAAATCTGTGTACTTTACAAAATTTGACTAAACATGCAGTATATACATTAGTCATTGAAATAGTATAATCAAATATACTCCCCTTATCAATATGTTGTACAAAACTCTATAATCACTGTTCTTTCCTCTGTTCATTACTCGGTTCACTGCTCTTGGATACTCTGCATATTCTACTCATTCTCTACTCGGTATACTCCCCATGTATACTACACTTCGGTTGTTTGATACTTTGAATACTATACACTCCCCCTATGTACTTTGATGCTATATATACTCTTGATGATATACGCTGATATACTCGCCCTTTTTGACAAACATCAAAATTTAGTTACCATTGGGAGGTGGCAACTGATCAAAAATGGATTTGTAAATTGTCTTGGCTTCGATGAGAGAGACAGAGAGTGCATCCTTTACACTGTCCATTAAAGAATTTTGTGCATTAATATCAGCCAATAATGAAATTAAGCCATCTAAAGTGCTTCCCTCTTATGTAGTAGAGAGATAAGTGGTTCGGGTTAGCTGTTCTTGAATGGATGAAAGATGAGGAAGGAATAATGTTTGAAGTGTCATTATGTCCATCTTGATCTTGTGTTCTTCATTCCTCAGTTCCAATTGTTGAGCCGTGAGCTGTTGTAGCTTAGAATAAAAATTCTAAACTGAATTGGACTCGGGGGTCAACTTATTTGAGAGATCGGTGATCTCTTTCTCAATTGTTTCTGTTTTATTCTTAATGTCCTTAAGAAACAAAGAAAATGTGTAGAGTTTCTAAAATAATGAAAGAATGTGCTTGAGTTGAGGGGACAACTCAGTAATAAATTTGACAAGTTTTACCTTGCCAACAACAATGGATTTCTGTACTTCCTCTATCATTTTAGTAGTTAGCTCCTTGTCTTTTAGTTTGCTCAAGTGTTCAAATGCATCTACTCCAGATGTCTCAATCTTATTTAGGAGTTCATCGAATTGAATATGGATGGCTGCATCAGTTGATACTGTACCTGAAGGTAGCATATCTAATAGTAAGATCTTTACCTTCTGAAGTACTTTATTCTTCTTTTGTATGGCCAGTTGCTTCTCCTGTTTGGCCTTTGCTTTGCATAGTTCACCGAATTCAGTGAGTGCTTGCCCTTTCAATTTGGAGATGTCTACATTGGGCAACACTATTGGTTTTGATAAATCAATTTTGAAACTATGCTTTTTCAACTTCTTTTCTTTACCTTTCACCAGGTGAACCACTACAATAGCTTGAGAGGCTTGAGAACCCTCGGTAGGTTGCTCGGTAGAGACAACACTTTTGTCAGTTTCTTTAGCCTTGGTAGTGTCCTTTGGTGTCTTGGTGCTTGGTCTCTCAACTGTAACATTTTCCATGCTAGAAGGTGCTTGAGAGGTTTGTTCTTGTGAAGTACCTTCTGCTATAGACTTTTGACCTTCGGTGCCTTCACCTGTAGCCTAAGGAGCTTTGGTTGTAGCAGGTTGATTGATTGATAGGTAAGGCTGAAGTTGTTCCAAAACAAATTCACTGGAGACAATTTTTGCATAAGCATTGCCTTCTATCATTTCTTGTTCAGGTGCCTCTGCATCCATGATATCTTCATCTATTTGAATTGTGTCAGAAGGGTCTTGCTCGGTAACACCAGGCTCTTGGTCGGTGACATCGACTATTTCCACTATAGATTGTTCACCAACATGCTTTCTTTGAAAGATGGTCTTCCATTGCTCTTTTGTTTTCTTCTCCACTTCTATATATAGGCCATTCATCAATTTCAAGGCCTTTTGTTTTACTGTAAATTGAGTTTGGCTATTTGTCAGATGTTCTTTTATTTCATCAACCGACATATCAGGAAAGAGATGCACCAAACTTATTTCTCTGATTTGTTTCTCCGAGTCTAGGGCATATTGCCATCTGGTTTCAATATGTGTATATAATTCCTTAGGAATAGAATTACATACTTCTAATGGGACCACTTGGAATTTGAGAAGTGTGCAAATGACAGCTTCTTCAATTTGCCTCTTTTCATCAGTAGATCTAGATTCATATTTGACAAATATGAATCCACCAAATCCACCATATTCCTTTAGATTATTACAAAAAATTTCTACACTATGTACAACTACCTTCTTGCTTTTCACAATCTGAAATTTATTTGCATCTTCAGATTCGGTATCACTCAACTCTTTTGGCAAAATGAGTCTTCGAGTAGATTTTTTGTAAGTTCCAGTTACCTTAGGAATGGCAACAGTCTTTTGTTTCTTACTCGGTGATGCAGCAGATGCCCTTGTGTTAGGTCTCTTTGTTGGAGGGGTCGGTAGGGCCATTGAAGTGTCATGTTTCTTTCTCTTCAACACTTTCCCTTAGGCAATTCGGTGCTAAGTGTTATGGCTACTTCTTGGGCTTCTGTCTCCTCTTTGGTGATGGCTAGAACTCCTTTGACAGGTGTGGAGGAAGACTCTTCTCCAAATTTCTTAGTTAATGCCTTAATCATCTTTGTAGCTTTTCTTGTATCCTTAGGTCTACAATGATCATTTTTACTTTTTCCTTCACCTCTTCATAGGTTCCATACCTCAGCTTGGTAGTATGCCTTGGAAATGATAGATAGGCATCAATTTGCTATTGTGTGATATCAAAATCAATCTCGTAACCCATAGGTGACAAAGATTGAGTCATCGGTTCCACAGCATTCACATAACAGTAATCGGTGTCGACCTCAAAACATATTTCATCTTTGTATTTTTCTACTAGCTGTGGTGGAATCCGGTACCTATTATGCATTTTCTCTTGGAACTTGCTGAAGTAATCATCCATTATATCATTAAAGTTATCACCTAACTTCTTGATGAAGTCATTGATCTAATGGGTGATTGTTTGGTGTAGTTCCCAAACAACTTTACCAATTGTTGGAAAAAACTTCTCAAAGTAGAAAAACATACATACAAGTAGTGATCCAAATTTTAGAGTATTTGCCATGTTGTTCTTCTTTGGCTTCCTGATTGTGTTCAAATTTTCAAACAAGTTCTTTAGCAATACTTCACACAAGTCAATTTTCATGCCTTTCTTAACAATTTTGTATGCTAAGTCCACTGCTGCACAAGGTACACTGTTTTCCCTTGCCGATTGGAAGAAATAGTAACCAATTACTCTAATGGAAAATTTGAGTTCAGGATCAGTGACATTGTTCAACTTCAGACCTCTATAATCCGATTCAACTCCAGTCAAACTGATCAATTCCTTCTGTGATATCATTTTCTGTGCTCGGGCATGATCATAGATAGGATAACCGGTGATCAAATGAATGATTTCTTTAGTGATCTTAAATGGTTGCTCTTGTAGCCACATGAAATCATCATGCACTCAGCTTAGTACAAACTTGACCCACTGGGGTTTGAACACATGGGGATAGGTTAAGGCTTCAGTCAATCCCTTGATTTTGATATGCTCATACTTGCTATCCATTTTACCATGTGTGCACAATTCATCATATGCATCTTTGATCTCAACATGACTGAGTTCTTCAACATGGCATTTTGTGAAGAATCTCACATCCTCGACTAACAAGACTCAATCCGGGATGAGTGAAAATGCAGTTTTGTCATCCGGTTCAGATGCAATTTTGGGAGTCAAAGAGTATTTTAGTGAGGGCTTTTCTACATTTGTGACAACAATGGGGTCTTGGATCTTAGATGCCATTTTGATTTTAGATAAAAATTGACACAAGAACCTTAGGGTTTGAGAACTTAACAAATGGCAGACGCTTCACACTCAGCAGATAATAACAACTTAATGAGTTTGGTAAACTAGCTTACCAATGCGATGAGATTCGATGTAAATACCTTAGATTTTTCTTTGAAGATGGTTTGATCGCCTTGATTCGCTCTTCTCTGCTTCTTGAAAACTTAGTGACTGAAAATGACCGCAAAAAACCTTTTAAGTACTCAAAACTACCTTATCGGGCTTCGTGCAAGTTAGGTCAAAGACATTAAATGCACTCGGTTCACTTAACTTTCTTTCCCTTTTTTTTGCGCTTTAATCGAGTAACCAGATTTCCTTCATATACCGACTTGATAGGCTTCCTGAATTCACCGACTTAACAGTTTTCCTGTAAAGTGCTCCAAAAGACTTTGATGGAATTTCAAACTTACTAGTACATCTTACTATGTAGATTTTGAATTCAGTACATACTAAAATAGGGACTGTTTAAGATTTAACCTTGTGAGAATGCAGTCCCTTCATACCTTTACCGATTAATTTGGAGTGGGAGCACCTAACTCGATAGTTAAGGTGCTTTTTTTATTTGACACAATTTCTTTCTTTCTCCAAATCATCTTTAATTTCTCTTTTATTTCCTCAGTGTCTTCTCTAGGTTGATCTCTGCAATCTCTAGCCAAGTGTCCAACTTTGTGACAATGAAAACATGCCATGCCAGGATTTCTCCATGATCTCCAGTTATTCATTCCAAACCTTATAAAGTAGTTGGCACTTATATGTCAATATCTTCCATAACATTCACACCATATCCTTGTATTGTAATCCCATGGTACTGCAGAATATTGTTGGTAAGGATCTGTGTGAGTTTGGTAACCTCTAGTATTTGCTTAGTGTGTAGACCACATGTGGTTCTTTTGCTTAAACCAACACTTCTCGGTACTATGTCCATATCTATTGCAGTTTTTACAAAACCCTTTGAATTTTGCCTTCTGATAATTGTTAATAGACTTTGTCCTACATTGATTAGATGTGTGACCATATTTATTGCAATTGTAACAATAACCATTGGTCTTAGTGGCATTCAGTTGCTTACCTTTTTTGATTTGACACATGTTGGCAGTATGACCTTGATTTCCACAGTAGTAGCAAATAGGCTTCTTCCTTTTGATGTTATTCCTTTTTCCAGCTTGTTTTGATGATTCTCCTCTCTCGGTAGTGCAGATTCCCTTCTCGGTAGAGTCTTTTCCTTTGTAACCAAGTCCTCCTTCTTTGTAGGGTCATCTTGTGTTCAGTTGCTCATCCAACATCTTTGATGCTTCATAACTCTTCTTCAGTGTTTCCTTGGATTTCTTCTCTGTTTCAAGTTCATTGCTCAACCTTGATACTTCAAGTTTCAATGCTTGATTCTCATCATCTTTCAGATTTGCTTCATGATGTGTATTACCTAGTTGATCTGTCAGATTTTGTTGAATACCAGTTAGCCTTATGATTTCATCATTCTTATTAGATACTAAGACTTCAAGTTGTTGTTTCTCTCTTTGTAGATCTCTTGCGTTATCCTCGGCTATCCTTAATGCATCTAGATTTTCAGTCATCTCTGTACTGAAAAGTTCATGTTCTCTTTTCATTGCTTTTAGTTGATCAGCCAATGCTTTGTTCTTTTCTTTCAACATTCCAATCATTTCTTCAGTTTCTTCAGATATATTGTTCTCAGATGATGTCTCGATTTGTTCCACTAACTCTTGAGAATCCTGCAAGTCATTAGATAATCTTCTCCTTACTTTCAGAGATTTTTGTATTTGCCTTTGCATGTCTGCAATCACTTGATTTGCATTATCCAACTCTTCTTGTAGATACACAATCCTCCGATATTGTTTATAGCCTTCCATTGATAAGATCTTTCTCTTTAGGTAGTTAAACCCTTTTCCAAGATTCAAGCTCTGATACCAATTGTTAGGCCCAATATAGAAAGCTAATGTACTGAGAGGGGAGGGGTGAATCAATACTTCAAATCCTTTTCTCAACAATATCTTTACTGTTATGCATAAACCAAAAACTACTGTAACATAACACAAAGCTAAAACAAGTGAGTAACAATCATACATGATTCACTCCATAACACATATATTTTGGTTATGCAGAAACTCTTGGTTAGAGAGAAAAACTGCGGTGGGGATGGCACCCACAACTTCACCACTACAATAATAAAGAGTGCTTAGTTAGAGCTACATATTTAGCTATTTCTGATAGCTTACCCTATTAGGAGTAACAAGATCTGTTAGATCTACTTTGCTAAAGGATTTTACAACACTATATATATGTTGCACCTGGTTAGAGGATTTACAATTTATAGACTTGATTAGAGTCTTTTACCCTGTTAAACGTTTCTCTTACAACTTCAAAATATTACAATAAGACTTTACAAATATCTGCAACTTTACATCTGAAACGCTATAGCAGATTCTATGTGCTCAAAATAAGATTACCTTGCCTATAGCATACCTCAGTAACTCATAAAGTAACTCAGTAAACCCTTCTGTTTACTCTCTTCCTCGACTGTTCTCTGATAACCTTCTTGGTGACCTCTGTGTCTTTGTAATAGTCATAATACTCTGTGATTTCTTATGTATCACATAAGTCTTACTTCATACACATATGCACACACATTTCTCACATTCACATATATTTCTAACCCTAAATTCATGCTGTATAAATAGACTTCTTATGTTGGTGATCTGATTCATTGCTTCGATCTTACAAACATGATTTGTCGAATAAATAACCATGCAAAATATTTCATTGGCTAGATGACTTCAAAATTCTACAAAATCTGTATGTGCAATTTCCAATGTGATAACGGTTCTGTGTGCCTCGATCTTGTAACATGTTTTCATATGTGTGTCTAGGTTCAATGAATCTGATAACACGTTTCACTTGGTGTATATCAACTCGGTGTATTATCTTTACTGCTTGGTAGACAGCTCAATGTATACTAGGCTGTTCATACTAACTAAATATTTCGGTAGTGGTAACCGACTAGAGTATATAGAATGACTTTGTATATAAAACTAATGGCAATTTGATAAGTAGTAACACTTTCTTCTCAGAATATGAGGATTAGTCATGCATAAGTGATTAATGGTTTCCTTTGAGTTGTTTTGGATTCAGTTTATCTTGTTTTGAAGACTCAAGTTTTACTTTATCAAAGTGAAGGTTTAGATGCCCCCTCATGACAAAGCATGTCAAATGATATGGATAAAGTGTCCCGATATGGAAACTTGATTTGACAACCTAAATTTTTGAACAAGTGTTTTTGGGATAAAATCCGTGAGATAATAAAGGACCTATTCGTCACTTGTGATGATGTTTCCTGATTTTCATAGGATAGATATGTTTATCGTGTAACCAGTTTTGGATTCTGGACAACTTTTATTTGACTAGAAATTTGCTCTAGAAATAGTTTTTTTAAGCCCTGTTTTGGATACTCTGTTTTGACAAAAATGGAGCTGATGCAAGGAGTTTTTCAAGAATGTTTTTTTTTTAGATTTTCAAATTTATCTCTGTTTTGCCCCCTATTTTCTGTTTTTGATCACGCGCTAAAGCAGAGACCCTACGCGCGACAAAAGTTCTTCGATGTGCTAAAAAAAAAACCCTACGCGCTAGGCTGTTCCAGTCTACGCGCTAACTAGTTAAGACCCTTTAATTTTGTTTTTTGTTTTGCTCAAAAGATCATGGGCTAGTATGGGCCTTCCACATGCTATCTGATAAACCTTATGTGCTAGTGCTTGATTCCCACGTGCTAAGTTGATGCTTCAACGTGCTAGGCTGTTTTCCAGACGCACTAACTGTTTCTGACTGTATGTGCTAAGGATAAATTGTGATGTGCTAAGGTATGGTTGATATGCACTAAGATGTTGCTCTTACATGCTAAATGTTGCTCTTACACGCTAAACAGCCCTGGTTTGACTGTTTTCTATGATTTTTGTGTTTGTTTTTTTTTAATGCTGATGAATGATTTTCTGAAGTAATAAGTGTAAACATAGCACAAAATACATAACCATTTTGCCTAATCTAAACAATAAATGTATATTTTGTGAGGATGTGTTCAAATCCCCAATGTTTCAACAGGTTTGGTTACAAAGAATACACTTCAAAAAGACTCTTTATTCAAGGGTCATAAGTAATACCATATCCCACTAGTCTCGATACTTCGTCAGCTCAAATAGCCGTGTTACCCCCTAGAGGGCACCCGTTTTTTGTTTTTGCCAGAAGTTAACTTAAAGTGAATTGCTTCACAATTGAGTAGTTATCTTGGGAGATATATGGTGAGTAATCTTGGGGGTGGATTCTTCTCCACCCTTGCGCTATGATATTACAAATGTCTGGTTACTGACTCGGCTCAAGGTTTCTATTTCTAAGGTTTGTAATCAAGCTTCCTATATGGTCGTCAGTGTTAAACTCCCTCAGGAGGCTTCCCAACCTTTAGAACAAAGGCTTTACGTATCTCAAGGATATTGGGGGAAGGCTAATCTCTGTGCGTAACCATTGAAAAGGACTTTCATCATTTTCTACTTTTGATTATAGTAGGTTGGAACACTTTGCGTCAAAATCATTTCCCACTTAGGTTGTTCCCTTCACACCGGCCATAAATGGCTTTAAGAGTTGTTTTCAACCCCTTGGGAAGGCATGCCAGCTAAAGGTTTTAAAATGCTTGAAATGACTGAAAGCATAAGAGTAGTCTTTCTTTTTGATCACCCAGTTAAGGGGAGAGCATATACCTTCTACTTGTGAGACAAGGCAATTGAATTGTTCTTTTTATCCTTTTAATTCAGTGATTTTTCTAAAACCTATATGGAGATCTTGCTCCATGAAAACATGGTGTTTATTTCAGCCTTTTATGGCAATGATTTTTTGATCTATTGAATAGAAAGGGTCAACAAAATAAATCGATTGTTTGTTCAACAAAACAAATGTGATGTTTGGTCAAAAAAATAAAGCAATCAAAAGGGGAATATCTTCCCTCTTTTAGTTGTAACTAACTTTTGGTGATTCTTTACTTTGCCCAAATTTAAAGATGGATCCTTTTTACGCACCAAAGGATGGTGAGTTTCTTTTTAAACCCTTTGCAAAATGAGAATTTGTCTTGTTCTTTTTAGTGCCCAAATTAAGAATTTTCCTCCCAGAAAAGAAAGAAAAGATTTTTGATTTGTGGTTCTATCTAGGTACCCAAATGAAATATGAGTTCAATTTTAAGAAAATTAAAAGAACTTCAAATTTTAAACTAACTTAACTACGTTAGTAAAAACTCTAACTATCTTAACGGTCGTAAAAATGAGCTCCTATCAGTAAGAAAATTGTTAGAATCCTGCACAATAACAAGTAAAAAGGTTAGATAACTCGTGGACTTCAACAAGTCTAATTTTATCCTCGGTTACAGATTTTAGTTTTTTTTGTTTGTCTCTATTTGTGATGCGCTATTGAACAAACTGTACATGCTACAATATAACAGTGATGCACTAAAAGATGACAACGATGCGCTATGCTATTTTTAGGATGCACTAAGATGGTTTCCGGATGAGCTGCTCTGTTTTCTCTGGCGTTGAGACCTACAGAAAAATGTTAGTGGGATAATGCGCTATAGTAAAGACTACACGTGCTATCAAATAGACCCCACGCGCTAAATAGAAAGCGGGATGCGCTAGACTATTACCCAGATGCGCCAGGGAATGTTTCCCATGCATTGATTCTTGTTTCCCACGTACCTCCAAAAGTTGTTAAATTCAAAATCTAATTTGATATATGGGGTCGGGCCCCACGGTGGGTGCCAGAAATGTATGTGGGAAAATAGGGTCAATAGAACTTAAAATATGAAAAATGAAGTCTAAGGAGCCTTGTCCACACACCCATAGGACTTCTTGGTGCAAGCTATGGAGTCATGAAGGGTGACTCAGCTTCCCAAGGTTGGTTCCATGGTTCTCTATCTCACAAGGTCCCTTAAACCAGTGCCTTTGCTCTCAGATCACTGAGCAAAGTGTTTTAGGGATGACAAATGCAAGAACGAGGGATGCTTTGATTGATTTTAACATGAGAATGCAACCTATCTATGCATGATCCTACAAATGAAATGAACTAGATTATAAGATGACAAGATTAGTAGTGATACTATCCTAACATGATATACTATTTATGTATTTAATCTATTGATAAAAGAAACAATCTAAAATGATTATTAGATCAATTCTTATTTGCAAAGAGAGAGACTAAATGTGATAAAATTGAGCATAAGTATGATACTAAGAGCTTGCATATATGAAAATGGAGGAATGAGAGCTCTATTTATAGCAAAAATAGGGCAATGGATGGCCAGGATTGAAAGAGTTAATCAAGGGTTGAGTTTGAAAGTTGCTCAATCCATGTTTGCAATTGGCACCAATGAAATGGTGATAATTGTCAACATAAGGTTGGGTTGAGAAGAGAGGTAGGAAGCATTAAATGCTTGATAAGACCTCATGGTTACCTTAGGGGGTAAGGGTTAAGGTTAGGTTAGGATTACCCATTGGATAAAGCTTTTACCCAAAGGATAAACTCTTGTGCAAAGGATTAAGGAATAACCATGGTCAAAGCAATAAATGCTTGATGAGACCCTTGGGTTACATGGAGGTTGAGTTTAGAGAAAGTCTTTAATCATGTTGGAGGGTTGAGTTAACCATTAATGGTTTGGAAGACTTTCAAAGTTAATTTGTTGAAGCCTTTAATGGTTTGAGAAGACTTTGAGGGTTTGAGAAGCGGCTTCCCCTTGCTTAGGGATGTGACAATATTTAGGAGATGGGTTAGGCTAATTTAGAAGTGATTAGGAGAGTCTAGAAGGGGGTTAGGGATAGGGTTTAGGAGGCAAGTGGGAGATGTAGGATTTTGCACATGGATGGAGAGATAATAGGATTTAATTGAAATAAAGTTAATTTAATTCAATTTGGTTGCAATTGGGGAAATTGAATAAATTAGATTTATTCAATTTAGGGCAAACTATTAATTAAATTTGAATTTAATTAAAAAGTGGATAGAAGGGATTTAATTGAATAAAATGATTTATCCCATTAAATGGTAAAAGAGACTTAGTGAATTTAATTTAAATAAATTGAGTAATTTTTTTAATTAAATAGAGGAATGTAAGTGATTCAATTAAATTGGATTTAATTAAATAGAGGAATGAACATAAAATATTCATTTACGAATATGGTTATTTTTATATGTCTACAGTATGTATAGATAGAAAATATGACAACATACACAGCGAAGAACGAGCTAACTAGTTAAAGGATCAACCTTTCATGGGTAGCATTGATGAGTTTCCAGTTCTCATTAGAAGATAGAGTAGGAGAGGCCATTGTCAAACTATTTTTGTAGTTATCAACCACACCCCCTCTAACAATGAGGTAGTTCCAGATAGTTACTTACATTTTTCATGTTTTATGTTAAGGTCTTTAGTTGGAAAACCATCTTCCTTTTCTATTATTTTTTTTGTCTATTGTGTTTCCTTGAACATTTACAAATATGCGTGAGAGTCATCTTGAACCAGTTCGAGGGAGGTATCTAGTAGAGGAAGCTTCATAATATTAGAGTTTGTGTTAATATGTTCCAAACATAAATGTAAATAAAAAATTGACAAATATACCTCAACTTTGAAATGCTTGGCATGAAGTTCCACACAAAACTTAATGTTTCTATAATATGTTAGTGTATGCTTTCAACATGGAAAAACATAATGTAGTTGATCATAACTGATGTAATAAAGTTGTATCTTTGAATGCCTTGTTTCTTGATTATAGATCTATGCTCAATTGATTTGAATTGCTTGATTGAAAAATTGGTAGATGTGGGTTGGAGTTGATAGGGGTTTGAAATGAGAAATAGACTTATATCTATATGCAGCTTGCACCTTTTCAAATTGAACTTTTGGAAAAGTCCAAATTTGGAGAGGAAATTCCTACTATTTGCGAATCCAACATTCATCTTTCAAATTTTAGGTCCAATTTCCATGAATAAGGGTTCCCAAGACCCTAGCCCTATAAAATTGAGCCTTGAGTAACATCATGAATAAGGGAATGAACCAAATTTATGGAAACATTCTCAAACCTAAGTACAATTAGGCATAAATAAGGCACAACCACTAAAGTGAGTCCAAACTTAGTGTATATTTATAAAGAGATACAACTTATGATGCAATATTTAGCCCCCTCTTAGCAAGAGTATGAAATTATGCTCATGTATTGTTGGGAAAATATGGAGAAACCCAATATTGTTTCACGAAGATATTGAAGAGTCAATATGACTACAAGTTTGGAAAGGTCGTAGCTCCCAAGACTTATGATATTCTCAATCTACAATATTGAGATAAAAGGGAAGTGCAAAGTGAGTAATATGAGCAATATTCTTATATAGTTACTAGGAGTCATGCCAGAGACACATAAAAGCATGATACCCAAGTTAGTAAGATCCTTATATAGTTACTAGGAGTCATGTCATAGACACATAAAAACATGATACACAAGCTAGTAATATCTGTTGGCATTTTGATGATGTTGTGATTGTCATTGATGGATACACACTTGCTTTGTGTACACTTTCTTGATGTATGAGTTATGCTCAACCGGTATTTTTTCCAACCGGTATTATGTATTATAGTCTTTAGACTATCGGTGTTTTGCAAAAGATATTTACTGGTCACAAATTGACTAAAGACCTCAAGTGGTTCGAGAATCTCAAGAGGTACGATGGAACAAACCAGTAGTTAGCATTTTTCCAGTCTTCATTTTTGACAACTGGTAATCGGTAAATTGTATGAACCGGTATTACTCTGTGATGAGTTACCAATCGGTATTTCTGCGATGAGTTATCATCCACCGACACTTTGGTGGTGATTTTGTGTCATGTTACCAAATGTGTCTAGATGCACTGAACCTAGGAACTTGTAATTTAATGCTATTGGACTGACATTAAATCAGACTCCTTTATAAGGACATCATGTCTAGGGTTTTAAATGATGATGAGGGTTTGTATGTGTGATCATAGAAGAGAAGATTAGGTATGTGTGAAGAGTAAGAGTGTGGAGATATTGAAGACTGAAGTAATGTTGAAATGCATTAATAGTGAGCTATCAAGGATCTAACCAAGCATAATGTGCTAGTATCTAGATCACTCACTTGTTGATTACTAACATCTTCGACAAGTCTGAAACCCTTAATAAGGTAGGCATAGCAAAGCCTTTGTAAATCCTCTAACAAGGTGATTCATAAGTATGAATCTAAAATCCTATCACAAGGTAGTCTTTAACAGGACTTATCTCCTAATAGAGATCTAGATTCCTAATAGGATCTGTTCTGGTGACGAACATTGTATGACCTTAACCGGTCTAGTTTCTATTCTGCAGATAGTTACTTGTGAGTTTCTGCTTACCATGGTTTTTCCCATTTGGGTTCCCACGTCAAAACATCTTGTGTTATGGTGACTGTGCTCTTGTGGGTGAATTCTTTGTTTTCTATTTGGTTTGCATTTATCTTAATCGATTTATTAGTGAATCTGTTATACCAGTTATCTGCTAAACTATTTAGAAGTTTGAGTTAAGTGATTTTTGGTATACTAATTCACACCCCCCCTCTTAGTATTCATCAATTGGTATTAGAGCCAACCTTTCTATAAGTCTAACCACTTGGAAGGGATATGGGGGAATACACTATGAGGGATCTTACTCATCATCTCACTCAGACTGAGAGAGTCTATGATTAACTCAAAGTCAAGTATAAAGCCTCTCTGGAAAAAAGAAGAGAGCATACAGAGAAAATAATGGAGCTTACTGAAAATAGTTCTTCTGATGAAGCAGACATGGATGCCCTAGTTGAAGAAGTTGAAAAACTAAATGAATCCAATGCCAACCTGAGAAGGGAACTAGAAGGAATGACTATCAGAATGTGTCAAGAGCTTGAGAACCGAAGGAAAGTTGAAGATCTGGTAAAAGAAAAAGATCATGAGATCTGTAAGCTAAAGCAAGAAATCAGTGCCCTTACCGCTCATCTCCAAAAGAGTAAAGTGGAGAAAGAAGAAATGCAAGGTGAACTAAACATGGATATTTCTAAGAATGCAACCTTGAAGGAATCCAATGCTTCTATTTCCAAAGAACTTACTGAGACAAAGGAGATACTTGCCAAATTCAATCAGAGTACTGCTAAGCTAGAGCAAAAGCTTGAATTAGTAAAACCAATGATGAATACCACTAGACTTGGTTTCTCCGGTTATGAGGAAGGTGAGACCTCTAGAACAAAAGATGTAGCATCAAAGAAGAAACCAACATCAAAGGATAAAGGTAAAAAAAAGTTTAAACATATTTTCTTTAATTGTCTCAAGGAAGGACATACTGCTAATGTGTGTAGAAATAAGGCCTACAATAATTTTCCTTATTTTCTAAACAATAAGGCTAGATCCAATAGATTCAATGGAAACTATTATGCATGCAATAAGTTTGGGCAAAGAGAATTTGAATGTAAGTCTATTTTGCACAACACTGGGAGATACCCTCCAAGGACTCAAGGAGTTATCCTGGAACCCACTGTGAACCGGAATCCAAACCGGCATAATGCCTATGACCATCAGTCAGGTGGTGGCGGCTATCAAGTGACAACTGGTTGGAGAGTAACCTGTTTGATCTATCATGGTAGCGGTCACACTGCTACAACATGTAGACAGAAGAATGGTAGTATGAACAATGGACCATGGAGAACAACTAGAATGGTATGCTATCATTGCAACAAACCAGGACACACTGCCAAAACCTGTAGAATGAGAAAGAACCTATCGGATAATATACTGAACACTCTGGAAGAGAAGATTGATGTTGAAACCGTTCAAGAAGGAATGAATAAAACATGGAAAAAGAAACCTAAAGAAGTGTCACAAGATGAACCAGTTTCTGCACCTAGTGTGGAAGTCTCTGAACTGGCAAACTGAGCTTCAGAAAAGCTTCGGGGGAGCATATCGGTGAAATATTTGAACCCCTCATTTATATCATTAAAGACCTTAACCAGTATACATTACCTATCAATCGAAAAAAGATTTTGAAGTGGTAAAAGGCAAAATTAGGGTTCGTACCCTAGCGGTGGAGCATTTATTATGGTAGGTGAAAGATCGTTTAAAAAGGATTTTTGACGCCATTTTCACTTATCTGTTTTTGAGTGAATAATTTTCAAGTGCAGAGTGATAAAGAGGAATTCATCAAGTGATTCAAAGTGAATTCAAAATCTTGTAGAAGAATCCAAAGATCATTTTCAATCAATCACGTGATGAACACCAAAGCAGTAATCCAACAATCAAAGTGGTGCGTTGTGAGCGACATTGCAAAACCCTAAATTTCAAAGTGTGAAGGTACTTCTCAAAATTTTTGTCTATCATTTAATCATGGCTTTTGCATCGCACTCCAGTTCTAGTGCACTTGTAGACTCAACTAATTTTATTGAAAAGAAGATGAAATACAATGCCCTATCCCAGATACTCACTGGAGTCATAGTTGAGGAAGATATTTTAGCTTATATTGACTACAAATTGGAAGACCTGGGATCCCTAGTGTTCCATTCTCAGCTAGGTCTATTCTATGGGGATGACAAGAAAATCAAACCAAAATATAGCATCCTAGAGAGGAAGAAACTATACAATGTAGTTTATTTTCTTGAAGAGTTCATAAGAGATCACATCCGCATCATCTTGAGTAGAGTACACGGTGATAAAATGTACCTCAAGTGGACGCATGGTATCACACTGGAAGCAATTCATGTCATCACCAATTTCTATAACATTGGTGAGGTACCAACTTTAAGGAAGGTCATCAAGACTGAAATGACTAAGCTCATCGGTTCTCTGAGTGACCAACGGGGAATAACTATCAACCCCATCAAAGATGACTTGGTTAAGTATGCTTGCATGGTTATCGGCTACTGGGTGTTTTATGCCAGTAGAATAAACTTTGTCCCCACTACTGCAGTGAATGTCACCTACAAAATGATTCAGGAAGATGCCTCTTTTGACTTATGTACCTATTTGCAGAAACAACTGCTATTGAACCTGAAGTCCATCAAACAGGACAATGCTCTAAGGTTCAAGTTTGAACAGCTTTTGATCGGCCTATTTTTCTACTTTCAAGGCTATTTTCCTAGAGTAGGTGATATTCAATGGTCTGTTGACCAACCAATCACTAAGCAAATTAGGGAAAGTCTCCAAGCGGTAGGAACTAGATATCTTGAGGTTTTGAATAAATATTTTGATGAATTCAAGCGGAAAATGAGCCAAAGGATGAGGATTTTTGGAGATATTGTAAAGAAATATGAAGATAACATATGCTTTATCATAAAGGTAGATGAATGTATAATGGAAGCGGTAGAGCCAAGAAAGGAAGCAGTAGAACCTATGGGGTATGAAGTAATGTATGACATGTTGGATGGGTATGCCTCTACCCTGATTGCCTCACCCTTAGATGCAAAGAAAAAGCGAACCGACACCTACTTAGAGAGGGGAACACTGGTTGAAGATCCTATAGTGAAAAAGCGAAAGGCAATGCCATCAGTATCGGCACCGGTTACCTCAGCCAGCCCAAAATTGACCAAGCGGTCACCTGCCAAGAAGAAACCGAAAGTTGCACCCACTAAAGTATTTGAGAGGAAGCGGAAGACCAAAAACAACTCACCGGAGTCAGAGGATACCAAACCGGAAGTGCAGCCTAAGAAAACCAGGTAATCAAGCAAAAAGACTAAGTCTACAGGTAATGCACCTACATTGTCAGCACCGCTAAATATAGACATCTCTTCTTATAAGCCTCTGACACATTGTCAAAGGACTTTAAAGAATATTAAGAGAAAGGTACTTGATGACTTATAAGAATATTTTGATAATTTTTCAGATAATGAGAAGGAAGAAGTAGAGTAGGAAATGATAAAATATGTGTGTTAATGACTGGCCACCATCTAAAATTAGATCAGTGACACCTGATTCTTTATACAATTCTTTGGACAATAAATGGTGCATTTCCATTGAGAAAGAACAAGAAATAAGGAAGAAAATCTTTGCTCGGGAAAGTTTTTGCTCAGTACTTTCCCGATGATGCCTCCACTTCTGAATTGTTTGAGATAATGGACAAGAATAAAGGTCTCTTCTTCATGAGAAGAAGACTCGGGCTACTAGAAGGCAGAACCTCTAAAGTAGAGAAGGACACTCATCTACATGCCAAAGCTATTGTCCAGTTACATCAAGTGTTTGAGGCCAACAAGAAGGCCGAACAAGAACCTGACCTATTCTCAGCCAAATCGGATGAGGTATTTGATGGTGAAGGAGAAAGAGTTACTGAATAGGTTGACAATATTTATGTTGATGCATTTGATGTTGAAGATGTCACTCCAGATGTAGAGAAGGAAAAGGGTGATAAGGAAAATGTAGAGAAAGAGAAATAGGACAAGGAAAAAGCAGAAAAGGTTGATAAGGAGAAAGCAGAGAAAGAGGAAGAGAAAAAGAAAGAGGAAGAGAAAAATAAAGAGGAAGAGATAAAGAAAGAGGAGGAGAAAAAGAAAGCAAAAGATAAGAGGAAACAAGAAGAAGAGAAGAGACAAGAAGAGGAAAAGAGGAAAGAAGAGGAGAAGAGAAAAGAAGAGGAGAAGAGGAAAGAAGAGGAGAAGAGGAAAGAAGAGGAGAAGAAGAAAGAAGAGGAGAAAAAGGATGAAAAAGATAAGAAGAAGGAAGAACTGAAGAAAAAACAAGAAGACGACCAATAGAAGAAAGAAGAAGAAAAGAAAAGAGCAGCAGAGGAGAAGGAAGCAGAAAGAGCCAATCAAGCGGAGACTCCTAAGGCAACCGACGGTCAAGTCAAACCGGTTGACATTGCTAGTCCTATTGATCTCCAATCTGTAGATGAATCAGAGCTGCTTCAAAGCATAAAGCTTACATAGGAACGATTGGAAGCATTGAGGAGGAAGAAGGGGGAAGATGTTATTCAAACTATGGTTGACACTCTTATGAGTTTTATTTTTGGTACTAACCTCCCCAGTACCGATTCCTCTCTGTCAAAGCTTAAACTTCTATGTACCATTGTAGAGGACTAGGTCTAATGCCTAGAAGAAGTTGTTGAAGCAAATGCAAAGAAGAAACATGAAAAGGCACTCAACACTGCCTTAGTCAAGAAACTGAATGAGCTCCGGTCTCAACTTCATAAACAACAGAAGGATATAAGTTTTGCTATGGATGAGGGCAAACTACTATTGAGAAAAATCAGCCAACCCCATCTATTTTGCGATGATGTGCTCACACAAAAAGATAAACTCTAATCAGATTTGTAGGCATACATAAGAAACTTCAAGACGCCATATGATTCCTTCACTACATATGGGCAAATAGTTCATCATTATCAGCTTTAGTTTGCCAAGATAGAATTAGAGATCAGCAACTGGTCAAGAGATTTGCAAGAGCTTCAACTGGTCTTATTACCTAGACTGCAAATTCTTCAGAAGTGCTTTCTCAATCTGGAAGCCCTAATGGTAACTCAAGAGATGAGTACAATTGATGCCATGGAAGAAAAGGTATCTCAGATGCAGACTGAGAGTGAGGTTTCTACCTCGTTACTTGATTCATGGTCATTAGCCATGAAGACTTTTATGGAGGATTTTAAATCTGTTTCTGACAAGTTTCATTCCTTATTGTCATAAACATTTACTCAATTTTAATGATAATGAGAAACATGGGTTATTCTGTATTACTTTGTCATTGTTGGTAAAGGGGGAGTAGTATTTAAAATTTTGGTGAATGTTATGTATACTTTCATGTTACCACTTTAAGAGAGTAGTATACATTGTAATTTCTGTAAAAGGGATAGTATATATGCTTAGGGGGAGTAATTTTGCATATGGCATATTTTTGTTGTAGAAACACTTAGATGTCAAAATTTTCCTAAATGTTGCCATCAATGCCAAAGGGGGAGATTGTTGGCATTTTGATGATGTTGTGATTGTCATTGATGGACACACACTTGCTTTGTGTACACTTTCTTGATGTATGAGTTATGCTCAACCGATATTTGTTCCAACTGGTATTATGTATTATAGTCTTTAGACTATTAGTGTTTTGTAGAAAATGTTTGCTGGTCACAAATTGACTAAAGACCTCAAGCGATATGATGACCTCAAGCGGTTCGAGAATCTCAAGCAGTACGATGGAACAAAGCGGTAGTTAACATTTTTCCAGTCTTCATTTTTGACAACCGGTAATCGGTAAATTGTATGAACTGGTATTACTCTGTGATGAGTTACCAACCGGTATTTCTGTGATGAGTTATCATCCATCAACACTTTGGTGGTGATTTTGTGTCATGTTACCAAATGTGTCTAGATGCGCTGAACCTAGGAACTTGTAATTTAATCCTATTGGACCAACATGAAATCAAACTCCTTTATAAGGACATCATGTCTAGGGTTTTAAATGATGATGAGGGTTTGTATGTGCGATCATAGAAGAGAAGATTAGGTTTGTGTGAAGAGTAAGAGTGTGGAGATATTGAATAATGAAGTAATGCTGAAATACATTAATAATGAGCTATCAAGGATCTAACCAAGCATATTGTGCTAGTATCTAGATCAGTCCTTGTTGATTACTCACATCTTCGACAAGTCTGAAACCCTTAACCGGGTAGGCCTAGCAAAGCCTTTGTAAATCCTCTAATAAGGTGGTTCACAACTTTGAATCTGAAATCCTCTCACAAAGTAGTCTTTAACAGGACTTATCTCTTGACAGAGATCTAGATTCCTCATAGGATTTGTTCTGGTGAAGAACATTGTATGACCTTAACCGGTCTGGTTTCTATTCTGCAGATAGTTACTTGTGAGTTTCTGCTCACCGTGGTTTTTCCCATTTGGGTGTCCATGTCAAAACATCTTGTGTTATGGTGATTGTGCTCATGTGGGTGAATTCTTTGTTTGCTAATTGGTTTGCGTTTATCTTAACTGGTTTATTAGTCAATCTATTATATCAGTTATCTGCTAAACTATTTATATACCGGTTATCTGCTAAACTGTTTAGAAGTTTGAGTTCACTGATTTTTGGTATACTAATTCACCCCCCCTCTTAGTATTCATCAATATCATCTAATACTTAGTCATAGATCACATTCTAACAACAAATAGAGACCTAATTGTGAAAGTTTGAGGTCCATTGGGAAAAATGTTGTCATATTGCCATGACAACTTTTGCATTTCTTGTAGAAACTTATTAAAAATATCATTGGAAAGTTACTTTATGGTGGTTTGAGGTTGTAACCCACTTGGATGGGAATAAATAGGCCTCTGACATGCCATCCAAGAGTTTTTCTTGATGAAATTGGGGTTTTATGTGCATTTTTTGACGTTTCAGTCTGATTCTCTTCATTTTTCATTGTGAAAATCATCATAATTTAATGGGAAGTCAATTATATGTGGTAGAGAAGTGAGTTAACTTCATGATTTCTTTTTTTGGCATTGAATTTCATTGTGTTTTAAATTAGATATCATAGTTTTCCCCAAAAATGTCAAAACATTACCTAGTGTTTATCGAGAGGAGTAAATAATGTATAGTTTGGTCTCCCATGCATATAAATTCACCCAAATGTGTGGGAAGACATTTTTTTCATGCTATGTATAATATTATGTTGTGTTTAGGGCTCCAAATTAGATTTGGTATGTTTTGGCATGAGGACAGTCTGATATCTCTATGTATTAGTCAGTAAAAGGTAGTAAGAGTGAAGAATTTGGTGGGAAGACCAAGCGATTGGTATTTTGAAGTGGTTGATGATAGAGAGAGAGGTGAGGGGACCCTATGTAACCTTTAGAAGGGTTTTTGGATCCAAACCAAATGAAATAGATTAAATTTCTATGACTATCCTAAGGGTATTGATTGTCACAGTCATAGTTTTACTAGTGATATTGTTTTTGTTTTGACAGAGTTGTGTTTGTAAACCCAAGTGTGGACATTTAATGGAGTCATGAGATGTCTTAAGACTATAGCAATACTTGACCCTATCCTCATGGTGTTGGCTCAATTTATATTAGTGTGTTTTGTTGAAGAAACATGATGTGAGAAGTTTGATGCTCTAGGCAAGGGCAAAACTCAGTATTTCATATTAGGACAGTGACCACATTGATTAGGCAAGTCAGATAAGCTCTCTCCAATGTTTAGGATACTGAATTCACATTAGACACTCATAGATTACCCCAATTAGACATTAGTCAACTTAAGATATGATACAAGGATTCAATACCACAAAGCCATTAGATATGTTTTGAGATGAAAAAGAAGAGAAATGGTTTTGGTTCAATGATGATAATTTCTATTTTCAAGTATTTTAATTTGGCATATTATACTGAAACGTGATTTCATAACTAACATTTCAACTTCTATATAACTAGTTCTACAACCCAATTTTCTTGCCTGTGAAGAAAGACCATGTCAGACAATATCAGCGAACAACAAAATAAGGAGACAATTGCTAGATTGTGGTCTAACTTGAAAAGAAAAGGTGATGGAAAATGTTATTGTCCCTACAAAATTTGTAAGGGGTTAAAGACTAGAAAACTTTTAATCAAAACAACTAAGAAACATTGTAGGCTACATAGTCACATAAAAGGTGGACATGATTATCATCCATTGGTAAGTTTTTCATTATATCATTTTAACAATTTTTATACATAATAAATCACTTGATGATGAGATCATGATCATCGTTTATTTATGATTATCAATTTTATATAGGTCGAGCACCTCAGAGCAAATGGTATGGATCAACACAACCCGGAGAATATGATTTTTGAAGTGGACGAACATGGAGGTGTGAATATTGAAGCTAAAGCTAATGATCCCATGGAAGATGACGATCATGAGCCACTAAACACAATTGAAGATGATGGTACAAATACATTGATCCATGACACATTTAGTACTCGCGCAACTAATCATGATGATGAAGATGACCTTGATGTTGTTCATGATGTCCCTCTACTTGAGAAGGCATCTGAGGCACTTTACGAAGGCTCGCAGACAACTCTTCCCTCCGATGTATTGTTGTTGGTGAACTTGAAGGTTATGAATGGTTTATCCAACATAATAATCTCACGTATGTTAAGGTATGTCATATATGTCATAATAAACTATGAATCATGTTGTGCCATTAATATTCTTTATATTAACAAATTATATTTTTTTGATGTAGATTGATAGGTGAGTTTTTGTTACCACCATCAAATATTCTACCTCGCTCATACCAAGAATTATCTTCCATTATGAAAGATATTGGAATGTAGTATCAAGCAATAGATGCTTGTCCCAACGATCATATTATATATCACAAACAACATGAATTTTTAATTGAATGCCCTGAATGTCATATCAGTAGATATCAAACAGATCAAATAACAAAAAGGGTTCCTCGCAAGGTTCTTCGTTATATTCCCATTATTCCATGTATGTAATGATTATTCAAATGCACTAGCTTGGCACAATTTATGGATTACCATGCACACAATAGAAGTCGAGATGACATTATTCGAATGCCTGCGGATGGTTAAGCATTTATGGACATAGAGGAAAAGTGGCCACACTTTAAAGAAGAACCTCGTAATCTCAGGCTTTCATTGGTAGTGGATGGTGTCAATCCATTTGGAGATATGAGATCTGTTTACTTAGTGTGGCCTATTTTTGTTATCGACTATAACATTCCTCCATGGATGTCAATAAAGAGGGAGCACATAATGTTGGCAATGATTGTTCCAGGTATTTTATCATTTAAATATAGTCGTCTACATTTAATTATAAACATTGCAGTAAAACGGTCATAATAATTATGTAATGTTTTTGTTCATTTGATTAGGTAAGTACCAAGTTAAAGATATGAATTTATATACCAAGCCTCTTATCGACGAGTTACTGGAGTTATGGAATGGTGTCACTATGTATGACATCTCTAGACCAATAGGACAAAGACAATTTCAATTCCATACGATGCTTCTATGGACAATACATGATGCCCCAGGGCTAACACATTTTTGTGGTATGTTATAGTGTTTAAGTTGTGCATGAACATTATAATTCAAAAACATTATCTTGTAGGTCTTCCAACAAAGGGAAAATTTGCATGTCTTGTTTGTGGTCCAAAGATGAAATCCTATCATTGAAAAAGTTTAGGAAAGCAGGTGTTTGATGAGTATAGGCACTTTCTCCACAAAAATCATAAGTATCAAAATACTCAAAAACATATTTTCAATGGGAAAGAAGAGAATACATCAAAGCCATGAAGAATGACACCTCACCTGTGGAAGTTGGAATATAATAGAATTAATTGTCAAGGTAATGCCATTCCATCTAATGGTTTGTCATAAAACATCTTTTCTATTTTGTTTTGTTTACTGATGATGTAATTGATTATCATGAAGGTCATGAAGGCATAAATGACCACCTTCCTAAGGGACTAAAAAGTTATCCCCAACAATTTAGTAGGTTACCCTACTACGAGCAATTACAAATTGTTCATTTGTTTGATTGTATGCATATTGGAAAGAATATAACACAGACATTATGGAAAATATTGGATGGAAGCATGACAAATAAAAAAATGTCAAAAATGTAGCGACATTCAGGATTCCAATCATACAGTGATAAATGTCATTCAATCAAATAGCCATGGAGACCAGATTAATATAAGTGGGCTTCTCTGGTTATTAACGGACCAGCAAAGCAATGCTATAAAAGAAGCCATATGAAAAATTCGATGTCCCACAAGATTTGCTGAGAACATAAACAATCTCATATCAAAGAAAAAGTGAATTTAGGCTAGGGATGAAAATGCATGATTGGCATACCTTCATTAAGGTAATTCATGTTCATGTGTTTTTACAATGTATTTAAGTACTGCTCGTACGTGTACTTTTCATTGTATTATGTTAGAAAAAAATGAAAAGATAATTTTATAATTGTTGCAGTACGTTCTACCTCTATCTCTTACAGATGACTTCGACAATAATGTCAAGCAAGTCATATATGATCTTAGAAAATACATGAGGTAAGTATCGATATTTGTTTAATTCATTGTATAGATATTATGTTTGCTATTTGTTTTACTTGTTATGTAATATATTTTTTTGCATCTTGAATATCTTGTAGGTAGTTGCCATGCAAAGAAATCCATAAAGATGATATAAAATATTGGAAGAGAAAAATTCCTCATTTAATGTGTGAAATGCAAAAGTGTCTACTCTAGCTTTTTTCAATGCACAAGAACACTACCTCATACACCAAGTTGAGGAGATTGAATTGTGTGGACCTGCACACACTAGGTCAATGTGGATGGTTGAGAGCCACTTGAAATTCTTGAAGGCTTTGGTTAGACAAAGAGCACATCTTGAGGGCTCTATGGTGGAGGAATATATGGTATACTAGACTATGGTGTACATTTCTGAATATCTTCCTAAGTTTGCAGCAAAGATCCATGTGGATCGCATTTGGGATCCTTACCCCATTAACAAATTCGAAGGGGAGTACTTGACAGGGAAAGGTAGATTAGGGAAAGTGAGAGGTAATTATTGTTAGGTCTCGAGGACAACTGAGACGGGTGGTGAATCAATTGTCTAATAAATTCAAACCAAAAACAACTTATCCAAATTTAATGCTTGATACAGGTAAACTAGTCTTTTATACCAGTAGATGGTTTTATCAGTTAATTGCAATACCAGTAAAGATTAATGCATGAAATAGAAAGACAATAACATCCACAACACATAACACCAATATTTGTATGGGGAAACCCTGTAAGGGAAAAAACCATGGTGGGAAACCTTACCCACAATCAGATGATACTACTGTAGATAATATGTGTATACAAATGAGGTCTACACATGCAGAAAGACCAAGCATCTAGAGCTCACTACTCAAACACAAATAGGAGTCACACTGACTACAATTGGATTGTTAAATCCAATAAGGATGTACTACTCAAAATAGCATCTTACTATGCTGGATTCAGTACCCGTGTATTTCTAATTGTCTTTACAAAAACCTTGCTTCAAACTTCAAATGATGTCTACGTGTAAAGCTCTACTTATTCTAGCATATACCAAATTATTTCTTCCTTCACATTCCACATTTGATCTTACAAATAAGATGTTACATTTATACCATAACCTAAGACCAATTTTAGTAGGTCAGCTCTAAAGGATATTACAATAAAATCAATTAAAAAATAAAGCAATATCCGATGCAATAACTAGTTCAACATGTCGGCTTGATTCATTTACAACAATAATAAAACATCTCCATAGCGTGTCGTGCTGATCAGGAATAGATAAACCTGTCGGTGTATATCATGGACCTATTTGCCGGTAACAACAAATATGCAAATACGAATATGCCAATGAACAAATCTCCAAGACAAAGTATCCAAACAATGCCTTCGACATAACTAGGTGTTTTCCATGACATTCCAAGTGCCGATGAACATTATATCCTGTCGGTGTACCAGATGTCAGTGACTGTGCATAAGTCATTTGCTTGCCGTTGAACATTGCCAATTCTTCAAAGTGCTAGAGTTGATAAGTGATAGTAGGTGTTGACATCAATGACAAAACCATACCAAAATACCAACAATCTCCCCCTTTGGCATTGATGGCAACATAAGATGGAAAAACTATCAAAGTGCCAAAACAGAAATGTGAAATACCAAAAACCAACAATCTCCCAAAAAGAGATCATAACCAGAAAGAAAAATATAGATATAGAGAGTAATCAGTTTCTCTCAAAATAAAAATCTCTCCCCAAATGAATAATATCTCCCCAAAAGATAAAGTGCTTTTCCATAGATATCTCTACCCCTTTGACATCGAATGCCAAAGTCAATACAAAACCAGATGTAAATACAAAATACCAACCAATTCAGTAGACCAACTACTCCCCCTGAGAAGTAGCTTCCTCATCAAAGCCAGAATAAAAGATTTCTCTGTTAATTCTACTGGTTGATGATAAACATCAACTATCTAAGTCTCTACCGGTGCTAGTCTCAGAGATATTCAAAAGTCTCCTTAGGTAGAGGTTTAGTGAAAACATCTGCAATTTGATCTTTAGTATTCACATAAACCAGTTTTATTTCTTTTGCTTCAACATTCTCCCTTAGAAAATTCAGTTTGATAGAAACATGTTTAGTTTTAGAATGTAATACTGGATTCTTAGATATATCAATTGTTGTAGTGTTGTCACAATAGATAGTTATGGGTTCCTTGCATTTTACCTTTATGTCCTTCAACTTTTGCTTAAGCCATAATACCTGTGTACAATTTGTTGCTACTGCAACATATTCTGATTCAGCTGTTGATAAAGATGTACAACTTTGTTTCTTACTCAACCCAGAAATTAATCTGCTGCCAAGAAAAAATGCTCCGCCGGTGGTGCTTTTTCTATCATCCACATCTCCTGCCCAATTTGCAACTATGTATGCACATAATTCAAAGTTTTCATCTCTAGGATACCATAAGCCAAGATTTGTAGTGCCTTGTAAGTACCAGAAAATCCTTTTTGCTGCTAATTCATGATTTTCTCTAGGATTAGTCTGAAATCTTGAAACAATACATACTGCATTCATAATATCAAGTGTTGTTTGTGTTAAATACAGTAGGCCTCCTATCATAGATTTGTACCTAGTCAGATTAATAGGTGTAGATTCATCCCTTAGTGATAATTTGTCATTTGTAGTCATAGGTTTGCTTACCGATTTAGAGTTTTCCATCCCAAATTTCTTTAGTAATTCCTTCAAGTACTTGGATTGACTCAAGAATATACCTTTATCAGTCTATGAAATTTGCAATCCTAAAAAGAACTTTATCTCTCCAATCATAGACATTTCAAATTCTTGTTGCATTTCAATAGAAAAGTCTTTACATAATCCATCTTCTCCTCCAAAGATTATATCATCGGGTATGTGCACCAAGTTGTGGTACCAAAAGGGGCTCTTCAGATGCCACTTTTTTCTGAAATCAACAAGTTTAAACTTCAACGACAAATTGAAGATAGTTAGACTCCAAATTTGAATATGTAACAAGAACAAGAGTCAGAGTGCTTTGAGTCTACTTTCTAAACTACTATTTTTTTTTTAAAATGGTGGAGATTAAGGGCTTCAAAAAGGGGGGCCACAAAATGTGGTCCTGTTTTTATGCAAAAAACATAACATAGCATCTGTTGTGGGCACCATAAAATGTTAACTTTTCTTTTGAATTTTTAAAATCGCTTTGGTGAGAAATTAGCTAACACCTTGTAGTTTATGCCAGATTTTTCAGCTAATTTTTAATGAGTATATGATTTTTTTACTAATTTTGAAGTGGACACATCCTGAAAAATAGAAATTTGAGCGTGCTCCCCCTAAAATCATTGATAACTAATCAAAATTAAAAACTTTTTTTTTTTAAATTGTGTAGAATGGAATCTAGTTTATAAAAATGTAAGTTTCCTCAAAATTCGATGAACGTGTAAAAAACTATACCCAAAGTAGTGCATGTTGGTTTTTGACCAAAAACGAACACACTAACAAAAGAAATTCTAGATGAAATCCTTAACAAAATCAAAATGTGAAAATAATTACATGCTTGGATAGCTAAGAGAGAGATCGAGGTCTCTATGGTATTTTTTTCAGTTTTGTTGAAACATGGGCAAACCTGATAGAGAGCACGGCCAAAAATATGTGAAAATTTTCTAATCCTCTATTAAAAACATGTCTCAAGCTTGAAATGGTCTTCCAACCCTTTGGGTTGGATGCCCAAGTACAATCCAACCCAAAGGGTTGGTAGTTCCCAATGCAGACCATTTGGTGAGCACCAAATATGGCGCTCGCCATATTTGGTGCTCACCAAATGAAAAAATTGACTTTTCCCATTTGGTGCATGCCAAATTTGGTGTGCGCCAAATGAGAAAAGTCAACTTTTTTCATTTGGTGAGCGCCAAATTTGGCGCGCGCCAAATGTCTTGTATTGTCCAATTTGAAGGTTTTGTGATGCAAATATATACATGAAATATAATATTTAAGTATAAGTCACTTTAAGTTATATTTCATGTATATATTGGTAGGATGTTTGAGAGTGGTTTCAACTCTATAGGAGCTATAATGTAGATTCTTTTTTTTAGAGGATCATATTGACTTTCATACTTAGTCAAATTTCAATAATCAATATTCTCCTATTAGCACACTTTAGATACATATCTCACTATCTTTATATTCCCTAAACTCTACACCTATCTCTCTCCTTCTCATGTCTCTCTCACTTCTTTCTCCCCTCTCTAGGTATATCCTACCCTCTCTACCTTTCATCCCTTCCTTGTACCCTAATTTATATCCTTGACTCCCTTCCTCTCTCTTCTCTCTCACTCTCTTATTATTTCTCTCCCCTCCCACTCATTTCTCTTGTTCACTACCGATCGCTTCTATCCTCTCTCTCCCCATATCTAGGGATGTCCTTCCCTCCCTATTCACCTCACTACCTCTCCCTCCCTATATTATTACCACCTCTCTCTCCCCCTCTAGGTTTCTCACTTATCTAATTGTCCACCCTCTAGTTATCTCCCTCCCTCTCCACCTTTCTACCTCTTTCCCTTGCCCCTATCTATTTATGAAAACTCTCCCTCTCTTCTCTCTCTACAAACCTAGATCCATCTCCTCATTCTCTAGGTATCTCACTCCCTCCATTTCTACCTCTCCATCCATCCCCTCTTACTCATCTCTTTTTTCTTCTATCTCTTCTCTTCTCTCTCCCTTCCCTCTCTAGATCTCTCCCTTCCTTTCTTCCCCTCTCCATTTATATATCCTTCCCCCACTCTCTCATTATCTCTCTATCTCTCTTATTATCTCTCTTCATTGTGTAGTTCATTAACTCTCCAACCCACCCTGTCTCCCCTCTCTAGGTTTCTCCCTCCCTTCCTCTCAACCTATCTACCTTTGCATATAGGTCTCGTTACCCACCTCTCTTTATCCCCCTCTATCTATCTCACTCCTCTCTTGAAATCTAGGTCTCTTACCTATCTATATGTCCCCTCTATAGTTCTCTATCTCCCTCTCTATCTCTCTTCCCCTCCTCCTTAACATACGACCCAAAACAACACCAAGTGGTGTCCTAAGGGGTCATAAGACACCATATGACCCGTGACAACACCTAAGGAGTCATATGGTGCCCTAAGGGCACACCATATGACACCTTAGGACACAATACAACCCATAACAACACCATATGATGTCCTCAGGGGTCATATGGTGTCCTAAATGGTCATAGGACATCATATGACCCCTTAGGATACAATATGACCCCTAATGACACCTAAGGGGTCATATGACACCATATGACCCCTTAGGACATAATATGACCCTTAACGACATCTAAGGGGTCATATGGTGTCATAAGGGGTCATAGGACACCATATGACCTCTTAGGACACCATACAACCCATAACGATACCATATGGTGTCCTAAGGTGTCATCGAACACCACATGACCCCTTAGGACACCATATGACCCATAACAACACCATATGACCCATATTAACACTATATGGTGTGCTAAGGGGTCATATGGTGTGCTAAGGGGTCATAGGACACCATATGACCCTTTATAACACAATATGACCCCTGACAACACCTAAGGGATCATATGGTGTCTTGAGGGGTCATAGGACACCATATGACCCCTTAGGACACAATATGAACCCTAACAACATGTAAGGGGTCATAGAACACTATATGACCGCTTAGGACACCATATAACCCAGAATGACACTATATAGTATCCTAAGATGTCACATGGTGTCCTAAGGGATCATAGGACACCATAGAACCGATAACGACACCATATGGTGTCTTAAGGGGTCATAGGATACCATATGACCAATTATTACACAATAGGATCCCTAATGACACCTAAGGGGTCATATGGTGTCCTATGGGGTCATAGGGCACCATATGACCCCTTAGGACACAATATGATGCATAAAGACACCATATTGTGTTGTAAGGGGTCATATGGTGTCCTAAGGGGTCATATGTTAGGCCCAATATGGAAAGCTAATGTACTGAGAGGGGAGGGGTGAATCAGTACTGCAAAACTTTTCTTGAATAATAAGTTTACATTAATGCATAAACAGAATAGTGTAGTAACATAAAATAAAGTTAAAGCAAATAGATAGCAATCATACATGATTCACTCCATAACACATATATTTTGGTTATGCAGAAACTCTTGGTTAGAGAGAAAAACTGTGGTGGGGATGGCACCCACAACTTCACTACTGCAATAATAAAGATTGCTCAGTTAGAGCTACATTTTAGCTATTTCTGATAGCTTACCCTGTTAGGAGTAATAAGATCTGTTAGATCTACCTTGCTAAAGGATTTTACAACATTTATTCTGAATGCTGCACCTGGTTAGAGGCTTTACAATTTATAGACTTGATTAGAGTGTTTTACCCTGTTAAAGGTTTCTCTTTCAACTTCACAATATTACAATAAAACCATTACAAATATCTGCAACTTTACATCTGAAATGTTATAGCAGATTCTATGTGCTCAGAATAGATTACCTTGCTTATAGCATACCTCAGTAACCCATATAGTAACTCGATAAACCCTTATGTTTACTTTGTTCTTCAACTGTTCTCTGAAAACCTTCTCGGTGACCTCCGTGTCTCTGTAACAGTCTTCTTTTTATGCCTACATACACACTTAACTCATGTTGTATAAATAGATCTCTTAAGACGGTGATCTAATTCATTTCTTTGATCTTACAAACAAGATTCCTCAAATGAATAACTATACAAAATATTTCATTGGTTAGATTGATCTCAAAATCATACACAATCTTTTAGTACAATTTCAAATGTAATAACAGTTAGATGTGCCTCGATCTTGTAACACATTTTCATATGCATGTCCAGGTTCAATGTATTTGGTAACACATGTCACTTAGTGTATATCACCTCGGTGTGTCATCTTTGCTACTCGGTAGACATAAAAAGATACTCGGTAGACAGCTCGGTGTGTACTGTGTTCTGTGATTGCTTTCTTCTATAACTGACTAGACTATGCATACCGACTTCTCTATGTATACTGACTACATAATTCGGTAGTGTTAACCGACTAGAGTATATAGTATGACTTTGAATATAAAAACTAATGACAACTTGATAAGTAGTAACAATCTCCCCTTTTGACATTAGTTGAGATGTTTGACAAAAGTACTTTCAAAGTCATAGCTCAAAAATTTATATACTTTGCAAAATGACTATACTTGATAGTATAATTAGATATACTCCCCTTATCATTATACTGTACACAACTCTAATTTTGCATGCTCGGTTCTATTCTTGTGTGCTCTGCTTACTATCCTTGGATACTCTGCATACTGTACTCAGTATACTTCCCCTGTATACAATACTCCGAATACTATATGAAAACTGTATCACCAAAACTATATCACTCCCTCAATATATTATATTACTCCACTTATATAGTATCACTCCCCATTTTTTACAAACATCAAAAACTTAATTCCCTTCCGGGGGTGGTAACTGATAAAAAATAGATTTATACTTCTTCTGGGCATCGGTGAGTGCGACAGAGAGTGCATCTTTGACACTTTCTATTAAAGAATTTTGTGCTTGAATATCAACCAATAGTGATATTAAGCCATCAAGAGTGCTTCCCTCTTGTGTAGTAGATTGGTGCATAGCTCAGTTAATCTGTTCTTGAACTGATGAAAGATGAGGAAGGAATAATGTTTGGAGTGTCATTATATCCATCTTGATCTTATGTTCTTCATTTCTTAGTTCCAGTTGTTGAGCCATGAGCTGTTGAAGCTTTGTATAAAATTTTTGAACTGAATTGGGCTCAGTGGTCAACTTATTTGAGAGATCAGTGATCTCTTTCTCAATTGCATCAGTTTTATTCTTGATATCTTTAATGAATATAGAAAATGTACAAAGTTTCTGAAATAAATGAAGAATATGCTTGAGTTGTGGGGACAACTCAACAATGAATTTGACAAGTTTGAGTTTGCCAATAGCTAGAGCTTTTTGTACCTCTTCTATCATTTTTGCAGTAAGCTCCTTGTCTTTGAGCTTGCTCAAATACTCAGATGCATCTACTCCAAATGTTTCTATGGAGTTCATCCAGTTGAATGTGGATGGCTACATCAGTTGACACTGTAGCTAAAGGTAGCATATCTGTCAGTAGTGTCTTCACCTTCTGAAGTACTTTATTCTTCTTTTGAATGGCCATCTATTTTTCTTATTCGGCCTTTGTTTTGCATAGTTCACCGAAATCAATAAGTGCTTGCCCCTTTAATTTTGAGATATCCACATTGGGCAACACTATTGGTTTAGATAAATCAACTTTGAAACTATGCTTTTTCACCTTCTTCTCTTTACCTTTGGTTGGTTGGACCAAGACAATAGCTTGAGAGGCTTGCTGACCCTTGGTAGGTTGCTCAATAGAGGCAACACTTTGGTCGGTTCCTGTAGTTGTTGTGGTGTCTTTCAGTGCCTCGGTACTGGGTGTCTCAGCTGCTACATTTTCGGTGCTCGAAGGTGCTTCAGAGGTACATTCTTGAGTAGTCTCTTCTGTTGTAGACTTGTGACCTTTGGTGCCTAGTATTGTATCCAGAGGAGCTTCGGTAGAGACAAGTGGATTGATCGGTGGATAAGGTTGAACTTGTTCTAAAATGGATTCACTCAATACAAGTTTTGCATATGTAGTGCCTTCTATCATTTCCTGCTCTGGTTCCTTTGTATCCATGACATCTTCATCAATTTGAATAGTGTCAGCTGGGTCTTGCTTGGTAGCATCACGACCATGCTCGGTGACATCATGATCTTGCTCGGTGACATCAGCGATTTCAACTGTAGATTGTTCAACAACATCTTTAGTTTTGAAGATTTCCTAGCATTTTGCTTTTGTCTCATTCTCTACGTCAATGTATAGCCCATTCATCAGTTTTCAGGCTCTTTGTTTAACAAGAAATTTTGAATTGTAGGTTGTCAAATGTTCCTTTATTTCTGCTATAGACATATCAGGAAATAGATGGACTAGACTTCTTTCTCTGATTTGTTTCTCTGAGTCCATTGCGTATTTCCACCTATTATCAATATGCAAGTAAAGTTCATTTGGAAGTGACTTTACTAGTTCTAATGTAGCCTACAATGTTTCTTAGCTGTTTTGATTAGAAGTCTTCTAGTCTTTAAGCCCTTACAAATTTTGCAGGGACAATAACATTTCCCATCAACTTTTCTTTTCAAGTTAGACCATAATCTAGCAATTGTCTCCTTATTTTCTTCTTTGCTAATATTATCTGACATGGTCTTTCTTCATAGGCAAAAAAATCAGGCTATGGAAAATTCAGTGCAAAAGCTTCACAAAAATTGCAAATCGAACCAAAACCATTTAACTCTTCTTTTTCATCTTAAAACATTGAACTTAATAGAGAACGTATTTAATGTAGTTGATTGTGTGAATTTCTAAGCATTGTGTCTGCAAATTCTTACTAAAAGTTTGCCTGTTGCAGACTTTCTAAGAGACATTTTTGAGTATTCTAAGCTAATTAGGCCATGAGAAGATGGTTTTACACCTTCCAAGGGTTAGAGAACAAGGTTTACAAAAGTTGCTCATAAGGAGTATGCAACATTGACAACTTTTCCTTTCTTGCTTTCTACAAACACATCTTTAGTATGAAAACCAATTACATTCTAGAACATGAGAACATGTCTATCATTAGAGACACAAGAGAATCACATTAGCCCTGCACAAAAAGGGATTGGCAATTACAAAACAATAAGTTGTTCACTATCAAGTTAATTATGACTGCATTTTTGCCCTTTCATTGGTTTTTCACTTTGGACCTGCACTTTACACTATCTAAACTCTTTCCCGAAGGTCTGATTTGTGCTCTTTATTAATGGCCTATCTTTGGATGCTTTTTGTCCTTCATACCTGCTATTTGGAAGAGGAAGATAGCATAAACAACTTCAACAAAAGTGTAAAAATTAGTCATAATTGACTGTGACAGCCAACTGGGCATTACTACTTTGCCTAAAAGATCATTAATTGATCTTGGCAACTCAAAACCCACGGGCAAGGTCAAAAACCACTCCTTGATCTTGTTTGCAAACAAATAGAAGGAGGTTTAAAGCTTTACAAACTCCAATGTATGGTGGAGAGTAAGCAAGTGAATGGAAATCAACTCCAAAACAATGACTCACTAGTATTCTAAATGATCATTCGACTAAAGCTACAAACATTAACATGATGCGTTTCTAGCATGTCTACATGAATATCTATGGTTATTGTAACGCATTTCTATCATCATGAGATTTCTAATTTTTTGGTCAGTTTAGAATAGGATGTGTGTAGATGTATATATGTAACCACAGTTATTATTCTGACACATCAAATAGACCATAGTAGATAAAGTATATATTTAACCACAGTTATTACTTTTGACACATCAAATAAACCTACAATTATAGGTACTAGTTTGGCTAATTTTCCCAATGATATAGAACTCTTATGAGGTTTAACCCTCAAAAAGACGTTGTTTTGAAAGTCCCATTCTTACGTGCATAGCTCTTCTATATGTTTTCTACCTCCTTTAACCACCCCTTGGTTAATCTCATTTCATCATGTATCTCCTATGAATATTTGAACCAATTCCAATCTTGTCTTCAACTAGATATCCCAAATGATATGTGTACAATACTTTCATCCATAAAGATATTTAAATGGTGTCATACCCAAAGATGCATGATAGGAGTTATTATATGCAAACTCTTCCAATGGAAGATACTCCTCCAACGTAGACTATTAATCCATGGAATACATCTTAAGGAGGTCTTCGACAACTTGCTTCACTATCTTTGTTTGTCAATTTGTCTGTGGGTAGTATGTCAAACTAAAATTCAATATTATCCCAAATATTTCGTTCAATATTTTCCAAAATTTAGAAATTATATGAGTATCTCATTTTGATATGATCATCTCAAGTACTCAATTCAAATGAAATATATCTCAGATAAACTTCTTAGCTAACGTAAACAATCCATCCTGAAAAATCCTTTGGGTGAAGTATGCTACCTTGGTCAACTTATCCACAACTACCAAAATGACATCATGTTTATTCTTTTATATCAGCAACCCTTAAATAAAATCCATGCTAATAACTTGTCATTTATATTTAAGCATGTCATGTGAGTATACAAACCCTACTAGGTGTATATGCTTAGTGTTGGCTTGTTTGTACTCCAATCATCAAGCTACAAATTCAATCTCATCCTTCTCGATTCTTGGTTAAAAATATAAAGATCTCAATTTTCCTACCATCTTGGCTAGTCCTAGGCACCTTGAATAAGGTGTGCTGTGGATCTCCTCTAACATCAACCTCCTCAAATCCCTAATTTTAGAATGTACATTCTCCCTTGGTATCTTAATAATCCATCTAATTAAAACAAATATCTATTGAATCAATGGTGCAAGGGGTTTTTCTCTACATCTTTCTCCATTATGGAATAATATCTTTGAATATTATGAACCAATTTCTCAAATTAGACCTTTTAATAATAATGGCTGCTAGATGCCTTCTTCTAGTAAGGGCATCTATTTTTATATGTTTCATCTCCTTGTAGTAATCATGTTTTCACTCCAATCATCAAGCTACAAATTCAATCTCATCCTTCTCAAGTCTTGGCTAAAAATATAAAGATCTCAATTTTTTTACCATGGTGTGTTGTGGATCTCCTCTAAGATCAACTTCCTCGAATCCCTAAGTTTAGAATGTACATTCTCCCTTGGTATCTTAATAATCCATCCAACTTAAATAAATATCTATTAAATCGATGGTCCAAGGGGTTTTTCTCTACATCTTTCTCCATCATGGAATAATCTCTTTGAAGATTATGAGCCACTTTTTCAAATTAGACCTTGTAGTAATCATGGCTGCTAGATGCCTTCTTCTACTAAGAGCATCTATTTATCTATGTTTCATCTCCTTAATGTATTCAATCCCAAATTTATATTCAATAAGAAACTATATCCATGTATTTTTGTGAGCATTGAGATTGGGTTGAGTAAATATATATTTAAGGCCTAGGTCGTCCATCTTCAATTCAAAAGGCTTACCCAAAAGATAGTGCCTCCACATCTAAAGCACATGAACTATGGCTAATAACTCTAGGTCATGGGATGCAAAGTTTAACTTATATTATTTCAACTTGGACTAGACTAATAAGAAACCACTTGCCCATTTTGCATTAGCACTCCTCCTACTCCTTATCTTAATTCATTTTGTTATCACCATGAATTACCCATTTGGAATAGCTACAGTCAATATAGGATCTGAAATGAGCTTCTTCAAAAATTAGAAAGCTTGGTCACACTTCTCATTCCACTCAAATATTTTCCCTTTCTGTGGAGTGAAGTGATTGGTGCTACAATTTTAGAAAATCCTTATACAAAATTATTGTAGTATCTTGCAAGTCCCATGAAGCTCTAGATTTTAGTTACATTATGTGGTGGAGGCAACCCCACAATTGCTTTTATTTTCTCTAGATCAACTACAATCCCTCCCACTAAAATCATAAGGTGTAGATAATTCACCTTGTCCTTGTAGAAAGTACACTTGAATAGCTTACCAAAGATCTTATTCTCCCTTAAGAATTATAAAACTATCCTCAATCTCTTGGTGCAATGTTCAATAAATTCATGAAAGTTGTAGCATTATTTGACTCAAACGACGCTAATGTGAAATCATGGTAGCCATAATAAGTCCTAAAATCTATCTTTTAAATATCCTCTTCCTTAATCCTCAATTTGTGCCAGCCATATCTAGGGGATATATCTTAGATAATATTATAGATCATCTCATATGATCAAAGAGATCATTAATCCTTCATAGGGGATACCCATTCTTGATTTTTACCTTCACAATTTATGAGACTTCACAATTTTCTGAGGTGTTTGAAATGAGCGATTAGGTCAAACAAATTATCGTATGTGTTGTTTTTTGAATTTGGTAAACTAATGATTGGGTATGTGTTGTTTTGAATTGAGCAAGTTGGAAATTAAATATTTGTGTATGTATGTTCTATCAAATTGACCAATTAGCTGGCATATGCAGGTATTTATGGGCCAAGAGGTGTGCAAGTCCCTGATCCTCTCCAAACAGTGTTCACGAGATGGGGTAGTGATCCCTTCAGTCTCGGTTCCTATTCACATGTTGTAGTTGGGGCATCTGGCCATGATGACTATGATATATTAGTAGAGAGCATGGGAGATGGTAGGGTTTCTTTTGCAGGAGAGGCCACCAATAGGCATTACCCTGCAACAATGCATGGTGCATTCTTGAGTGGCTTGAGGGAGGTAGCAAACATTTCAGCTAGAATTAGTTAAGAAGGTGATTGTCGTTGTTTTAGATTAGCTAATAGATTTTATTGGCATGCGAATAACAATGAATCCACCATACATACAT